>NC_043713.1:4818140-4849871 GCF_006229205.1 Suricata suricatta
CAATCTGTCATTTTACTTTTAAATTTATTTATATTTTTATATGCAATTTTAAAATTTGAAACAATAAACTTTCTTCTCTTTTGTGGATTTTATGCTTGTGTTTTGTTTTAGATGTTTCACCTCAACTTATTTTCCCCCATATTTTCATATTTTTGTTTTGTGATCCTTTAAATCCATCTGGAATGTTTGTGTTTTTTTAAACATGCATTTTTCTCTATTTTTTTTAAGTTTATTTATTTATTTTTGAGAGAAAGGGGTAGTGGGGGAGGGGCAGAGAGAGATGGAGAGAATCCCAAGCAGGACCCTTGCTGTCAGTGATATTGGGCTCCATCCCACAAACCATGAGATCATGACCTGAGCTGAAATCAAGAGTCCAAGGCTTAACTGACTGAGCCACCCAGGTGCCTTCCATCTGGAATGCTCTTAAATGGACTGATGGATGACTCTAAACTTACATATTTAAATGTGAATAGACGATTCTGTAAATACCACAATTTTCATATTCCCCGTTAATTTGAATGCCAAACTTTGCCAGAGGACTGGCCGCACAAAAGCTGACCACAATCTCCTTCACACTTTGCTTCATTTTCTGTAGATGTTGGAAGGCTGATACCTTGATTCCTCTGCTGCTAGATGGTCAAATGATTCAGTTCTTGCCAAGGAGATGTTTGCAGAAGTCATTGAAAGGGGGTTTCCATAAAAGATTTAGCTATGGATCAAACTAGTGTGCCCCCTTTGGTTTTGCTCCGCCAAGATCTTTCTGCTAAAGATACGGGTGTGAGTGTGAAGGTGCAGACCTCTGGAAGCTGTGAGTGACAAAGATGGACAAGGACTAACAGCGGGACAGAAGGGCAAGAGCCTTGTGTCTGAGGACGTCACTAAGCCCCTGCTTTCAGTGCTGACATATTAACCATAATTGATTTACTCTTGTGTTTACTGTCAAATGCAATTTTAATGATTAGAATCATAAACCAAATTCCAACATATTCATGTAACTCTGTTTCTAGAGTTATTCTTCCTTATTGTTCATTCCCATTCAACACAACAATTTAATTAGTATTGAGTTCATTCAGATTTAAGTATTCATGTCATTTAGTATTTGGAAATACATAAATTCATCTTTTGCTCTTTATTCAAATATTCATAAACTTTTATTCTTTCATTCAATTTTAAAATTTGTTATTTTGTCTTATTTCTTAAACAATACTTCTTAGATGTGATATAAATTAAATATTTTTGAATGTTTTGCTTGTTTTGTTTCTGTACCTAAAATTATTATGGTTTTTACTGTTACCGATGAAGAAAATTACAATAACAGGTTGTCTGACTTGAAGTATCTTGGATTGCAGAGCTAAATCTTAGTTGATCATGGAATGTTTTTTTATTTTAGTATTTTTTATGCATTTTGGTAAAATATTATGTATGATTGTACATCTATGCTTATGACTAACACTGAATTGTAGTTTTCTTCCTTTTGCTATCATTTTCTGGCACAATACCATGGTTATCTAAGCCTCAGGAAATGACTTGGGTATTTTTCCATTGTTTGCTCCTGAATACTTTGTATAAGATGGGAATTATCTGTGCTTTGAACGTTTGGCAGACCTTGTTCATAAACTATTTAGGTGTTATGTTTAGGCTTTTCTTCAACGTCAACGGTGGAATTTTTATTTAGAATGCCTCCTTCAAACATCTTACATAATAATGATTTCAAAATCGTTAAATTGCTGATTTGACCATTTATACTCTGCTTTGTAATTCCCAGATAAACAAAGAAATAAAATTATTACATAGACATACATTTTATGGATTAACAACATTCTTAAAAGGCATAAGTAACATTACTCGAGTTTTTGAGTTTAACTAACAAACAGAGTCCCTTAACACTAAGGGACATTTATTTAAAGAAACTAGTCTTAGAATATGTCCCTTTAATTAGGAATTTATAATTAAAAAGCAGAATCAGACCTATACATACAGATAACAAACTGATGGTTGCCAGAGGGGAGGAGGTTGGAAAGTGGGAAAAATGAGTAAAGAAGGAGGGAGATACAGGTCTTCAGTTATGGAATGAATAAGTCAGAGGAATAAGGGGCACAGCATAAAAAATACAGTAAGTGACACTGTGACAGCAATGTAAGGGGCCAAATGGCAGCCACACTTGTGGTGAGCACAGATGATGGGTACCTGGTGAAATCACTAAGTTGTCTACCTGAAACTAATGTAACATTGAGTGTGAACTACACTCAAATAAAAAAGTCCAGATTCTAAACACTGTATGACAATAGCACTGTTATCAAAAATAAGACTGACTTAATGGGAATATTATTGAGAATGTCAAACAAGTGTCTTGACAAAGAAGAGAAAATGTAAAATTCTAGGGAGTGTCATATAATATCTTAAAATGTTGCATTTGGTGATTATAGACATTTTCTATAAATGCTTTTTTGAATCAATAATACAGAAGGGCAGAAGGGTATAAGAGAAACTACTACTATTTTTGGTAAGGCATAGTATTATTTGACTTTTAGAATTATGTACATATATTACTTTGATGCAAATTTAAAACTTAATTATAAAAAAGAAAAAAGTAGGAGTATGTATGGGAGGAATTTCACTAAATGTTTGAAAGGCCTTGGGAAATGATTTTGAAAAGTTTTTCTTTAGTTTTCTGTGTGTTTTAGATTTGTTGTTATTTGACTATAGTTGACACCCAATGTCACACTAGTTTCAGGTGGACAACTTAGTGATTTGACAAGTTTATCTAAGATGCTAGCGTTCACCACAAGTGTAGCAACCATCTGTCCCATTACATCGCCACCACAATATCATTGACCGTATTCCATCTTTTCTGCTTTTAATTCTCATGACTTACTCATTCCATAACTGTAAGTCTGTATCTTCCTCTCTTTTTCATCCATTTTGCCCATCCCCCCACCACCCTCCCCTCTGGCAACCATCAGTTTGTTCTCTACATTTATAATTCTATTTTTTTTTAGCACTGCTTTACGGTTATTCACTTTTGAAAGACAGAGAGAGACAGAGTGTGAGCAGGGAAAGGGCTGTGAGAGAGGAGTTGCAGTGTCCACAGCAGGCTCCAGGCTCTGAGCTGTCTGCACAGAGCCCAAGGTGAGGCTCACACTCACCGACTATGAGATCATGACCTGAGCTGAAGTTGGGCACTCAACTGACTAAGCCACATAGGTAACCCTCTATATTTAGAATCCTGATTCTACTTTTTGTTTGTTTATTAATTTTTTAAGATTCCATTTATAAGTAGAATCATTTGGTATTTGTCTTAGTCAGTCTGACTAATTTTATGAAGGTAACCTACTGGTCGGGAGAAGATATTTGCAAATGATATATCTCATAAGTGGTTAATATCTGAACTATATAAAGAACTTACACAACTCAATCAAAAATATCCCACAATCTTACTAAAAAATGGGCAAAAGGCATTTTTCTAAAAATAAATATAGGAAAGCAACCTTATAGAGACAGTCAACACACACATGAAAAGGTGCATGGTATCATTCATCATCAGGGAAATGCAAATCAATATCACAACGAGATACCATTTTACATCAGTCAGAATAGCTAAAATAAAAAACACAAGAAGTAGCAAGTGTTGGCAAGAATGTAGAAAAGAAGAAACACTTGTGCATTTTTGGACAGAATATAAATTGGTATGGCCACTGTGGACAGCGGTATGGAGGTCCCTGAAAAATTAACAATAAAATTGCCACATGATCTAATAATTCCAGTGCTGGGTATTTACCCAAAGAAAAGTAACACAGTAATCTGAAAATATACCCGTACCCTTATGTTTACTGTAGCGTTATTCACAATAGCCAAGATACAGCAGCCCAAGTGTTATCTACAAAAGAATGGATAAGAGAATGTGGTCTACACACACACATACACACAAACACACAAAGAGAGAGACAGACAGATAGACCCAATGGAATAATACACAGCCATAACAAAGATGAGATCTTGCCATTTGTAAACACACAGACAGACCTAGAGTGTATTATGTTAAATGAAATAGGCTAAACTGAGAAAGGAAAATAATTTTTCTTTGTATAGGGAATCATTTTTGAAATCATTTTTCATTTTAAACATTAAGAAAGTAAAAATATTCAAAGCACTCAGAACTGTGCAGGGAAAGTATGATAAATTACTATACACCTAAAAAATTTCAACAGAAAATCATTCTCTTTCTGGACAATACCAGCAGAGCACAGATTTTGGCTAAAAATAAAATCTATAATTAAGTAAAGAGAATGGACAAGGGACCTATCACTTTCTAAAAAGAGTAAGCACCTATTTGTTTTTCAAAACATACTGAGCACAAAAACATATTTTATGTATGTTTTATATCCAAGTAATAGACACATTCATGGTCCCAATGTTCAACCTGTTATAAACTTTATTAATATGATCCTTAATAGCTTTTAAGTTAAGAAATTTCCCATTTTGAATATATTTCATGGTAATATTTCATGTAACTTGACCCTTATGTGGGAATTATAAACCATATTTAGACAGAATCAGCATTTACTTAGCTGGGGGATATATTCAAAGAGTAAATAAATATATTGCTATGGACTGAATTGTATCTCCTAAAATTCACATAGGGAAACCTTATCCTCGCCATGTGATGGTATTTGGAGATGGAGCCTTCTGGAAGATGCTTAGGTCATGTGGGTGGGGCACTCACAAGGGGGGTCGCCTCAGGGTTCACAGAAGAAAGCACTTGAGCCACGATTTTTCTCCATCCAGTGAGTGCAGGACAAGAAGGTGGCCGTGTGCAGACCAGGAAGGGGACGTTCCCCAGACACTGAATCCGATCTGCTAGCACCTTGACCTTGGATTGCCCAGCCTTCAGAACGGGGAGAATAATTGGCACACAGTCTTCAGTATTTCGTTATAGCAGCCTAAGCTGAAGAAGACAAAAATATCCTCACACAACGCACCTCCCACATCAACACACACACACACACACACACACATACACACACACACACCCACACACCCCACTGTGCATGAATGGAAAGTACCTCGAACATAATATAAATTTAAATTAGACAAATTTTACAGCTTATCACTCTGTTTCCATGTCTGACAAACAATCGATCTAAATGAAATTATAATCATGATGGGCGATATTTTAGGAAAGTTAACTCCAAATCTGTATTCAATTTTATAAGTGTCTAAAATTAAAAAGTCCCAATTTTTGTAAGTGTCCATACAGAAATATCAGACAACAATCTTATAAATCACTTTAATGTTTTAAATGGCCTAGTATGTATACTAATTTGCATATATAGCATACACAATTTTAATAAATGAGATATATCAAATATAAACAATAGAAGTCAATGACCTCATAAGTTTGCCCTCAAAATTGATTTGTTTGAAAGTGTTTAAAAAATATCCAGTTAAGATTGTCCTAAAAGATAGCAATAACTTCTCATACTAAAAATATTTTCGACATTTCAAGCTAAACATTTTCTTTCTTTTCAGTATCCTTATCAATTTGATTGTTTCTTTGTCTCATTTTGTTTTTAGACTGCGGGACTACCTCCATAATACCTGAGAAAAATTAAAGATACAGAAAAATCAGGTGGCTTTGTTGAATTTTACAGGGTACCCACCCTAACATTTTGTTACATGATTCTTGAATTACTTAATCATAAATAATTAAAAATTGAAGAAAACAGGAAACCTTGATACTTATCCCACAATATTATTTTGAAGCAGCAACTTTTAAATTAAGTGGGAAATCTCTAATCTATCATCTTTGGCTGACATTTACCTTTCCATTCTATCAAGATCGTCTTGCTTGAGTCCATAACCTTTCTGTGAGGTGGATATTCTTTTTCTCAGACTTACTTTAAAATGGGGAAACATGAGGCTCAGAGAGTCTTATGATTATTTAAATAATAGATCTGAGTTTTCTAAATTAAAGCCTTATTTTAAAGTCAGAATTTTTTTTTTTTTTTTTTTACCACCACGTCTACAAGGATTCTCAGAAAGACTCATTAACTGCTTCAGGTCTCTGAAGTGACTGTTCCTCATGCAGGGCAAGCTCTTTGGGCACATTTCCTTCAGAGTTACCTACATAGAAAATTTGGCTACAGAGACACTTCTGAGAACTTTCAAATTAAGGATGCTATTTAAATGGATTGGAAAGGTTTAGGCTTAAACACTGAAGGAAATTTAAATTTAAATAGTTCTTTTTTTTTTGTTTTTAGTCCAGTCATCAAAGTCTTTTATTCCTTTGTTTTGCTTTAAGTGTATTTATTTATTTTGAGAAAGAGAGAGAGAGAAAGAGAGAGCAGGGGTAGGGCAGAGAGAGAGGGAGAGAGAGAGAGAGAGACAGAGACGGAGACAGAGACTCCCAGGCAGCTTATGTTCTATCCGCACAGAATCTGGCCTGGGGCTGGGACTCACAAGAGTTCAGGTCATGAGATCATGACCTGAGTGGAAATCAAGAGTCAGACGTTCAATCTACTGAGCCACCCAGGCACCTCATGTTTTGTTTTATTTTCTAAATTTCAGGATGAAATGCACAGAACCTAAAAAATATTGAGAGTAGTAGAGAGATACAGTGAGAGACTGACTGAAAGACAGACACAAAGACACAGAGAACAGGGAGACTGAGCACCCAGAGGGAGCTGCGTCCCTTTCAAGGTCTTTTGTGAGATTCTTATCAACTGCGTATCTGAGTCTCCAATTCCCACACCTTTTCAATGACATCAGACCCTGTGGTGTGAAAAGAACTGTATGTCCGGGAATAACAGCGAAATGTGTGAGAGCTCAGCTCCCTCCGCCCTGAAAGCAGCAGGAGAGCTTTTTCGCCGTTTCGATAATTTGGTTGTCTCAAAGTCACATCATTTTGATTCCCGGTAAGTTTGAACAGAGTTCCTTTCCTGAATTTTCTTTTCCTTCTTTGCATTTTTCTGACTGTGGTTTTAGTGGTTCTGATTTATTCAAGCCACAAATGCCGTGGATTCTTATTATTTGTCCCTTGCTGTGCCCGGTTTTGCCTGTAAGGTCCTCTGGGGACCAAGAGGCAGAGATGAGAGGGGAATGCAAGCAGCTGGTGGGTTTGCTGGGGCTCAGGAAGGATGCCGGAGAGCAATAAACGTGGGAGGAGGCAAGAGTAGCAAAACCTTCAGATTAGGATGCTGATCTAACATCTAACATGCCTGTGAGGGGAAAGCGGGGGCAGAATTGGTCAGGGAGGGATCCCCTGAGAGCCTGAACTGAAGCCTTGGCCATCCCAGCACGGAACCCCAGGGCACAGGCCAGTCGTTGGGGGTATCCTGCGCTGGGCAGAAATGGCCCGTCCTGCGGTCACCGCTGTGCTCAGTCACTTTTCTTTTAGAAAAGTGGGATCCCAGGATCCTTGCCAGAGGTGTCTACTCTCTGAACTTCCCCACAGGGAAAGCGGAAGCCCTTTCTCAAAGGTAGGGTCATGTATGAACTTCCATGCTGCCAGGGAGGGGCAAGGAGCAGGGTAGGAAACAGGGAGACCTAATCCCTGCAAAAGGGAGAGCTCGTGGAAGAAGAGAGCAAGGAGTGAATGAGAACATACACAAGGCGCTTCTGGAAGTTTAGGGACCATTAAGGAAACAACATGCATTCCTTTGGATAGAGTGGTGGGGGGTAAAAACCCGAGACCCTGTGTAAGGCCCCTCAGGATCACTAATGAGCCCCAAACAGTGTCCAGACAGAACACAACGCTCTGTCCTGCGGAACTCTCCACTGCTGGGACCTTCCACCTGACCGACGGACAGGAGTCAGGCACGCACTGAAACGGCTCTTGAGGGCTGGCCCTAATTTAGGCACAGAGTTCAGGCCCTCATTCACCCCTTTGGAACAGCCGTTGGGGGTGGGCTGCCCTCACCCAAGGATGTAACCTTGAGTAAGACAGCTCTGACTGGCCAAGGGCGGATTCCAGAGAAGAACCCAGACACGAATCGGCAGCACACTCCTGAGAAGTGGAAAAATGAAGGCCTCGGTTTTGAAAAGGAATCCGCATACACACCAGGACACCCACCACATTGTCGAAAATATTCGAGTGCCTGGAATTTAAAATAAATTGTAATCTGAGGAATTGTAAAAAAAAAAAAAAAAAAAAAAAGACATCCACGGCAGTGATGTATTTGGAGAGGAATTAATGAACTCAAGTTCTTCAAGAAAAAAGAAGAAAGAAGTCAGCCAGAGGCACTAGGCTCCTGTCTCAGGAAGGAAGAGGGACCTCAGAATGGTAAAGGGGATGTGGCTGCCACCCGGCGGCACCGGGCAGAGCGCCCTGAGGACGGAGGTGGAAAGAACCGTGTTATGCGTCGCCCTGGAGCAGCGGAAGGTCGGGGAAGATTGAGCGTGACTTCTGCGTTGTATACTGGAGAGAGTAATGAATGCATGATGGATTTCTTTATTGATCTTATAACATCTCTTTGCAAGAATTCGTCGATTATACTTGTACCAACTTCATGTATCCAGTTTCTGTTTCCTTTTACAATATTTACAATATTTGGGTCATTTTTGATATTAAAGGGTTTAAAAAAATGGTCGTCTATTTTTCTTTAAAAATTCTTGCCTTGATTGATGCTTAGAAAGCCATTCCCCATCAATCGAGAATGTCTTCTGCAGTTTTTATCCCATAAACATTATTCTTTAATTTGGAGCTCTTGAATTTAGCAGAAATGTATTCTCCAGTGTGATGTCAGCCTAAATAGTCTTAGAACTGAGTTCATTCACGACCTTGTAATCGCTGGCTCAGCAGTCGGCTGTAAGGTGGAGAGTTCTTGAGCGTTCTCCATCAGCATCTCATGCGTCATGAGCCTAGTATGGAAGGAAAAATGGAAATAAGAGATGGGTTTCGTCCATTGTTGCTGCTCTTCACGCAGGAAGCAGCTTTCCTTCTCTTGTATTCCCTTTTGCTGCTTTGGATCTTCAGCCCATCCCATCATTACCATCTCACCGCATCACACACCGGATCTCAGCCCTGGTACCTGGTTCGGCTCCATATTCTCAGGCAGTGTTGTGGTTGTGTCTCCAACACACACACACTCTTCTGAGTGATAATGATAATTTGGTTGATTATGGCTTGAGAAGACCTGACCATGGTGTTCTTTGATGGGGTTATGGAGACTCAGTGGAGGAATCAAAATCAATGTAATGGACTAATAAAGATTTCCTGAAAGCAACATTGAAAACATAAATGCACAGAATTCCTAAATTGTCTTTTAATGCTGGAAAGGTCTAAAACTCTCAGTAGAAGACAGATTGTGAAGTTTTGGGGTTTCTAATTCTTTCTCACAAAGCTGAAGTTACATGTTACATGAGAGTCAAATCCATATTCATTCATGCGTTCGTTGTTTCATCTACTTGTTTTTCCCAGCAGAATTTAATTAAGCAGTTACTAAGTGTCAAATTAGCATTTAGGTATCTGAGATTGGAAGATGAAGGACATTCACCTTCTGCTTTTAACAATCTCTAATGGTTAAAGATGCAGGCGTATGAAGAGATTATTTTATTGTAATTATATGGTAAAGGTAGTGATAGAGATGTGGCTAGTTTGTCCCGAGAATCTGGAGAGTCAGCTTCTCCAAATCGATGGATGTGGTCAAAAGGCATCCTGAAAGAGAATATCATACGGTCCGTTGGTGTGCTTACTTTACACAAAGGACAATAGGGAAGTAGCTAGATGAAGGCAGAGGCACCAGGATGATCTCGTTCTGCATGTCTTTCAGATTCTGAACACAACACATGCTGAATGTATTAGGAGTGCTCCCAAATACAGTGAGTCCGCACTGGTGGCTTTGCACTCTCATTTCCAGCTTCATCTCAGGATTCAGTCCAGGCTGTGAAGTGATGCTCACTAGCTTTTGCTGTCTGTAAAATAGAGCCACACCCTACTCAAAGGTAAAAAGATTACTGCTCCAGGAGCCTGGTGGCTCAATTGGCCAAGCAGCTGACTCTTGATTCGGCTCTGGTTGTGACCTCTTGGTCCATGAGTTCGAGCCGCGTCAGGCTCTATGCCAGCGCTGAGCCTGCCTGGGATTCACTCTATCTCTCTCTCTTTGCCCTTCATTGTTCATGCTCACTCTTTCAAAAATAAATAAATAAACATAACATTTCGGTTTATTTTGGCTAATATATTTGTGAAAATATAAAATGTGATGAGATATTTTAAAGGTGTGGAGGCTCTATAAACAAATTTGTATATTCATAAAAATAAGAAAACTTATTTTTATGTAATTACAGGCATTGGCTTCCTTGCCAGAATATGAATATCTTCTCTCATTCTGAAGAAATATTTCTAGACACAATTATCATATTTCTACCTTGAGGTTTACAATGCTAACCATAGAATATTTTTAAATTAAATAATTGTTAAGAGATTTGTTGACATTTGAGGAAAGTTTTAGATCAATTCATAGTTTTCTAGAAAAGAAAGCCAGTGTTTTTCTGTCGGTACATCTGGTCAATTTGAGTTGCTTCCTTGTGCATGCCAGATGATTACGACACTGTGTCAGATCACTTGTAAAATGTCTAATTATTTTTATTACATTTAACCTCTTACCAATGCACATACTAGTGTTCTGGGGATAGAAAAAAAGAAACATAAGCTCTTAGAAGAAAATTATATTCTCTGATGTTTTTAAGATTAAATATAGCCTTGTTATACTGGCTGAAAAATGACCTTTTACATGTCCTTTCTAATAGCTTCCAGAGATATTTGATTCTCTAAAATTGAACAAAAGGAAGCATAAACATCCTGTTGCACGCTCTCTCTCTTTCTCTCTGGTGTCTTTGAGCTTTTTGACTTCTTCTCAAACATGTTCTGCACATTATTCAAATGAAAGTCAAATTAAACTCTGGCATCTCGTACAGAGAGCTAAAAGAGTTCAAAGTTTTGATGGACGTTTAGACAATCTAGAAAAGTCTCGTTTCTAACCCAATTTCATGAAAGTTCACATTGAAAAGTCCCATTTGATTATAACTTTAAAATGTGTCTTTGTGTGTGTGCGTATCAGAGAGAGAGAGAGAGAGAGAGAGAGAGAGAGAGGGAAGGAGAGACAGAGAGAGAGGGAGAGATATCCTATATAAACTCGGAATGGATCACACAGAATTTCCTTTACTAACACTTTCCTTAACAAACTTGGTTTCATCTTTTAGCATCCTTTCTACTCCCACCCCGCCATTTCCTAAGTAAGCTCTGTTTGGATCTCTAGTTTCTCCGTGGAAGTTTCCTACTTGTACCAACACAGGAGGCCTCCATGCCACCCAGTAGCAGACTGGAAATCGGAACCAGATGAAAGCAAGAAACCTGCCTGCATTCTGGTCCCCGCTTTCTCAGAAACAGCCATGTCCTTAGGCAAAGCATTTAACTGGGGCTCCTGTGCCCAGATCCCTGCATTAGCTATGAAGGTTATTTTATTTAACTCCTCATTCAAACGTGATCCGCTCGTTCCTGTTCTTCTCATCTGCAACTGAGCTAGAATGATTGAATTAAAGTCACAAGGGCTGGAAGGAGATAGTGCATGTAGAGCTCTCGGAAATGCCTGGTGCCTAAAAAGCGTCCAATAAATATTAGATACTGTGTCGTGGTGAGATGGAGACGGGGTGCCTGGGTGCAGGTGAGCACGCCCGGGCTGCGGACGGAGGCGGCATCGCCCAGGTAGACGGTGTTGAATGAGGACTCCAACACTGCTGGGGTCCATACAGTAGCCAGAAACCACATGTGGCTCTTTCAGTGTAAAGTTAATAAAGGGCTGCTTGGGTAGCTCAGGCAGTTAAATGTCAGACTCATGATTTTGAATCAGGTCATGATCTCACAGTTTGTGAGATCGAGCCCCATGTGGATGTTTGAGCCAACAGTGTGAAGCCTGCTTGGAATTCTGTCTCGCCTTCTCTCTTCTCCTTCCCTGCTTGCACTCACTTTCTCAAAATAAATACATACATAACATTTTAAATTAATAAAAATAAAAACTTCAGTTCATCAATCACACTGGTCATGTTTCACACATTCAGAATTTCTATGGATTCAATGGCTATTGTATTGGAGTGTAGATATAGAACATTTTCAGAATCACAGAAAATCTTATGGGAAGCAGTTATGTAGGACAAAATCCCAAGGAACATATTCCAATTAAAGAATCATGATAATAATGGCTAATCCATTGAGTATTTACCTTGTCATGTGTGATACTAAAAACCTTAATAAATTATCTCCACATTTCCTCAAAAGGTCTACAAAATATTTATCATTGTTATTCACATTTTACATTGGAGGAAATCAGGAAGGATGGTTTAAGGATGACTCTAGGTGACTCACCAAGGGTAACGATCAGGGAACACCATGACCCAAATCTAAGTTCAACTCCAAAAATAGCAGTTCCAGATCAATCTTTCAGTCAGCTGCCATTAGACATGTCACTGCATGGGGCTGGTTCTGAGATTTCTACAAACAGCGTCATTATATGGAGAATATGCTCCTTTATGTGTAGGCTTACCTTTCATTTTTTAAATTGCTCTATCTCCCACGGCCACAAAGAATGGTGATAATAGCAAGATAAATATTTTCAAAATACTTCTGACTCTTCTAACTTCTAGGCCAAAAGACATAACATGTTAAGGATTTGCCCAATGGTGCCTTTTCCCTAGTTTTATTGGGGTATGATTGACAGATAAAATTGTATTGATTTATGGTGCACAACAGGAAATTTTGGTATATGTACCCACTGTGAAATGGTTACCACAGTCAAGCTGATTAGACGTCCAAAACCTCACAGAGATGCCTTCTTTGATGGTGAGAACCTGAAAATCTCTTCTTTGAGTAAATTTTGATCAACTAAATCACCATGCTATACATTAGATCCCCAGAGTTTGCTCATTGGAAAACTGGAAGTCTCTACCGTTTGACTAATTTCTCTTTTTCCCCCACTCTCTAGCCCACACTAACTACCATCATACTCTCTGTGAGTTCTACATTTTTAGATTCCACATAAGTGTAAGATCATACAGTACTTGTGTTTCTATGTCTAATTTATTCACTTAGCATAACATTCTTCAGAATCAACAAAACTGTCACAAATGGTAGGATTTCCTTCCTTTATATGGCTGAGTAATATTTCATTATATGTACCATATTTCTTTCATTTTTTAAATATAATTTATTGTCAAGTTGGCTACACACAGTGTATAGAATGAGCTCTTGGCTTCAGGGGTAGAGTCCATGATTCACCACTCACATACCACATCCAGTGCTCATCCCAACAAGTGCCCTTCTCAATGCCCATCACCCGTTCTCCCCTCTCCTTCAACACCCCCCATCAACCCTGTTTGTTCTCTGTATTTAAGAGTCTCATATTGTTGCCTCCCTCTCTGTTTGAAACTATTTTTTCCCTTCCAGAATTCATCATTGACAGACATTTAGGCTGTCTCCATTTCCCGGCTATCAGGAATGAGTCAATGATGCAAGTTATTACCATCTGGCTTGGGACACTTTGGGTAAAGACCAGAAACTAGAACCAGTTCCCAAATTTTTAAATCTGATGCTTTTCCCACCTGTTCTTTCCTCCTGCTGCCTCCCTGTAGTGCACTTAGCACATTCCTGATGCATTTACCTCATTTTACAGTCTGTTGTCAAATGCTCCCTGGGATCAACTGAAATAGGGTATAAATCACTGCTTTTCCTGTTTCTACCTGAACAGGAAGACTCGAAGCAACAGCCCGATGTTCCTGGCCTTTGTTTTTGCTTTGTTCTATTTTGCATTATGTCAATAGTCAAAACCGTTTGACTATTTTGCGTGCGGCGGTTTTGACAATGCTATGGATCTCTCATCAATCATGTTAGATGATAAAATTAACACAATCACCCCTATTGTAGTCACTCTGAAACACAAAATTGCTTTCCAAAGATAATAGTAGCTTTTTCCAAAACTCTGCTCTTCCCTCTACTTCTGCCGCTGGCTGATGGTGGATGATTGGCAGGTGACAATCTCTTTCACTTGACGTATCTCTGCATTTATGTTTTCGTAAGCGACATTTTGATGATATGTGACTCATGTGATGCTAATAATACTTTTCACATTCATCTAATTTTTGCCTTCATAGACTTACATAAGCAGAAAATTACTGTGTTTGTATAAAAACAGTTCTGCAGAATTATCTGTGAATTTAGAGAATTATGGCTTCATTTGATGCTGAAAATGTCACCGTTTGATTATTTCTGCCATCCCATCAATCAGAATCTGAGATGCTATTTCAGGGCAAGAGGGAAAAAATGATGTTCTCAGAAAAACCAAAACCTAAACCAAAACCTGAGCACTTGGACCTCAAGGGAAACCACAGCACTGATCCCATGTAGCAGGGCATTTAACTACAGAAGAGGGATGCTATTTATTCTCGTAGGGAAGCATATGTCACGAAAATTATTGTTGAAACAATTAAAATGATGTATTAACATTCTCTCCTCTACTGTATATGTTCAATAAGTGGTTTTTGGTGGACTAACAAATGTCCATTTTGATGCAGAAGTGTTTTTTATAGTTTATATTTTAAGAAATGTAAATATATGAAAATTATAGAAAACCATCTCTGTAGTCTTGCTACTATTTTCTGATGGCCTGCAACTGAATATGAAATTTGAAATGGAATATAATTTTCCTTTTGGATTTTACATTGTTAAAAACAAAACAACTTTCCTAAAGCCATGCCATTTTGTGAAGTAGCATTTTTAAGTATATATGTAAGATAAGATTGACATGGTAACTTAATTAGGACATTTACATGCATGTACCACCATGTGCCTACCTCTGTGCAAGGAGTTCTAAGAAAGAAACAAAAAAGAAGTCCTGATCTGTGTACTCAAAGATTTTGCATTCAAACAATACATAATAGTTCAGAAAAAAGGTAAAAAAAATTATATATATTTTAAAATAAATTTTAAACTATGTAAATAAATATCCTTACTATTTTTAACATCTGTTAGTGTTGTTTGAGATAAACTTATGGGAGAATTGATCATTAATATGGACACAAAGGAATTGTAAGATTTGGATGAAATTGTAAGATTTGGATGTCATACACAATGTGACAAAATTCAGCTACAAATGTTGACTAGAGACAAAGAGTTCATTATTTAGAACACCTAATCACCAAAAATCATAGGACATCATAGCACACATATTGTAAGCAAATTTATTATTGCAAGAGCTCTCACCTGCAAACAAGCAATGGAAAATGAATTTGATTTTGACAGTGTTAATTCCAACT
Source organism: Suricata suricatta (assembly GCF_006229205.1). NCBI lineage: Eukaryota > Metazoa > Chordata > Mammalia > Carnivora > Herpestidae > Suricata > Suricata suricatta. The sequence continues at coordinate 4,833,441 of NC_043713.1, forward strand.
AAAGTAAGTTCATGCAATTCACAATGATAAAATGGCTACCACTAAAAGGAACTGTCTGGGATCAATTTATTTAGATTCTTCTGTCTATTTTACTTAGTCATAACATTTTTTCATTCATAACATAATATGAACACAAATTGTTTTTATCAAACTTGCCTATGTGAAAAGTATTCTTTGCCACACTTGACTTCTTTTGAGTTTTTGTTATAGTATGGTCTTTTGCCAATGTCCTTGTTAAGACTAGAAATACCTAGGGAAGAAAGATTTTAGTTCTATGCTGATGTTCTCATACAATCATACATTATAACAGGGACATAGTGAAGCAGAAACTGATGTAACTTTCAGGGACATCCCACATTGACTGACACTAAAGACAGAATTAGCTGACTTTACCCTGATTAATAAAAATTAAAAAAAAAATAGTAAGGCAGAACAAGTCAGAGAGGACATAAGTATTTCTAATACGGGGATGAATTATTAACCACAGCAAAAGAGTATGAGATGAAAACTTCACTGATAATATATGAGATCAAGTCTAAAAAGAAGTTTGTGCTAAGTGCTAAAAACTAGTAAGTAAATGTATATTTACTCTCTGAGAAGTTCTACGTGCTAAAAATATAAACAGGCAGTTTCTGCTGAGATGAGAAGAAAATGTGATCTGAGGGTTACTCCCTACTAACGCAACCCTGGGGATGCTGCAAAAGGAAATAGAATTAATGGGTTCTGAAAGCTGACCCAAGAATTATGAGAAATCGCTGGGGAGAGAAGGCTGAGTCATGGTGGAGGGCAATTTCATTTTCAAGGGCTGCCAAAACAAAGTACGAAAACAAGGCAGTTTAAACAATAGTTTATTTTCTGGTCGTTGTGGAGACTAGAAATCCAAGATCAAGGTTGCATTGGGATGGATTCCTTCTGAGGTTTTTAAGGGACAATCTGCCATGACAGTCTCCTGGCTTCTGGTGGCTTCCTGCAATCCTTGGCTTGTAGCCTCATCACCGTACCTTCATGTCTTATGTTCACATCAAAATCTTTTGTGTGTGTCTGTGTCCAGATTTCCTTTTTAGAAGGACACTGGCCATATTGGATTAGAGCCCAATATTTGTGACCTCATCATAACCAATTATATCTGCAATGACCCTGATTCCAAATAAGATCAAATCTTGAGGTACTAGAATTTGGAACATTAAGTTCTGAACATCGGGGGACACAATTCACTGCATAACAGAGGGTAACGGGTGACTGGATCCAAAAGAGTCCGGAGGGCATAAATGGGAGAATAGACTCAAGGAGGGACTTCTCAGTGTGTGCTTTTCCATTTTGCATGTCACCCTGAGCCCATCACGGCACATCTCCAGACACTGACAGGGGACCTGTGGCACAAGCCCTGTGTGTCCAATAAAGGAGGCAAGATACAATCACTTGTTACTGTTGCTATAATAAATTGTCAGAAGTTTTTTGGCTTAAAACAGCATACATTTATGATTTTATATTTGTGGAAGTCAAGAGTCTTGATGCCATTATTTGATATTTTATGTTTGCATTGTTTTTTCTGATTCTCTGAACTGAATAAGAGTAAAATAACTAATAAAAAAGTTCTTGCTTATGTAGTGTCCTCACGTGTTCTGTTTGTCAAGTTTCTCTGTTCTCAGCATGAAGGAAGTTTGAGTATATTTTGCAAACTATATTTGCGGTAACTCTATACGCTTTCAAAATCAAAGTTTATCGATGCATTCAGACTATAAAATCTTACTATTCCATAAAATAACATGTAACAGAAACAAGAGTTAAATTGTTACCTACCTCAGCACTTTTCAAACTGCAAACCCACTGATAAGAATGAAAAGAAGTCTTGAAAGCTAATTTTAGTATCACAAACGTCTGAGTACTTGTATGAAGATGAGTGGGAGAGGGCAAGCGAGAAAGAGAATGTGCACATGCACGCTCTCCTGCTTCTTTGGTGCTCGGAACAAGAAATATTGCATCGATCGTCTTTTGTGTGCTGTGGCAAGGACAGTGCTCAGCTTAATTCAGTGTCAAACTTGGGATAAGGTTCCATAATTGAATTTCAGCAGAGAAATCTAATGAAACCCATGTTTTCAAGGGTGAATTTTCAATGACCAGGATTCTGGATAGTTAAGTAGATACATAACCAAACTAGCATAAATCTCTGAGCTATAACTTTTGAGAAAGCATATTATGTTTATGGATTACAAGAAGATATCAAACCTCTGTAATGTTGATTTTGGACATTTTGTTTCAAGCTCAAAGGTGTTTTCAGGGGCCATGGGAGTGGCTCAGTCAGTTGAGCAAGTGACTCTTGATTGCAGCTCAGCTCATGATCTCCTGATTTCTGATATTGAGCCCCACATTGGGCTCTGGGCATATACCTCAGGGCCTGCATGGCATTGTCTCTCCTCTGCTCTCTCTGCCCTTCCTCCACTCATGCTCTCCCCCTCTTTCTCAAAATAATAAACTTAATATTAGTTTATATATACAGTTATAATGTATCATACATAACTAAATATGTTTAATATCTATAAAAATATATATAACTATATATAAATATGTATAACTATATATATAACTATATAGCATAGGACTATACAGTTTTATATGCATATACACACTCACAAATATATATATAGTTCTGTTGAATACCAGCTGATATAGAGTCAGTGGGTGGCGCAGTCAGTGAGGCATCCCACCTTGATTTTGGCTCAGGTCGTGATCTCACAATCATGAATATAAGTTACTAAATAAACTTCGAAAATGGTTGTTTAAAAAGAAGTCTTTTCAGGACAAATGAATATGAAAAGTCTGAAGCATTAAAAATAATTTACATTTAGGTGTATTGTGTTTATTGTGCCTTCTTCTGGACACAGTCATGGGATACAAGTTCGAGGCACCGCTCTGTCCTCTGAGTCCCTAGTATACAGATTGTGCAGTAAAGTACATGGCAGGACAGAGTTCTGGAATAGATACACCATTTACACCTCAGCCTCATCTATTTTTACTAGCTGTGTTTCCACCGACAGTAGAAGAGCCAACACCATTAAAGTGAGAGAATTAGAGATTATAATGAAAGTGTAATCCATTGCTTGCTCAAGAGATTATGTGTATTTTGGACTTTAATCAGTACTTAAATTATTCTGTACTGTGTAGTTTTCAAAAGGAATATCAGCATATACATTGGAAATTAAATACCTAGAATTATAGAAAACAATATTAGGATAAAGGTTTTCAATGCTATCATTACAGTGGAAACAGAACTAAAGGGAAAGGTGGGTTTTTTCTCTTGGTAATTCCATATTATTTTGGAACTTGCCTCCTATTAGTTTCACTGATATAGATAGGTATATCCTATATCATTGGATGGCCTCATAAATATGTTTATTGTTCTTAGCATCTGATCTTCTCTTGGCCAAGAATGTTCATATTTGCTAAGACAGAGCAAGGGTGTCCTTTAAAGTTTGCATCTTAGCGAAGAGAACAGTGTCAGAGCCAGAAACTGCTGTTAGTGATAACCCGGAAATTAGATTTTCTGTAAGGCTCCAATGAGCTCATCAAATATTTAGAGAGCCCTATGCTAATAATCCTATCAGGGGCTTTGCAGCATTCAGCATTATGGGTTGTGGTAATCAAGTAGATGAATCCAACAAACCGCTCTTTCATTTACTTTTGGTGTTTCTTTCGGTGCTTTCATTGTGGAAATGTTACTTATCAAACAGCTATTTCATCTTTATCATCACAGCCAGGGATGGTGCTGGTCCTTCTCCACGTTGTGGACTTCTGTCTCCCAGATCACACTGCTTCGAGAGCAAGGCTGTTTCTTCCGGCCATGCTGATGGACCATTAGGTCCAGAAGGCCATTTCCAGTCCTGAGGGAAGGATTGCTATGGTGACAAGTAAACTCCTTCCTTTTTTTCTTCTCTGTAACAAGACCCCCCTATTCTGACCTTCGCCCCAGGAAGGTCAATGGAAGTGGTTCAGAACTTACCACTGTGAAATACGGCACTCCGGCACAAGGATTATGTTGAGAAAAAGGCAACGGAGGAAAAGCAGAGGAAGGATAAACTCTCTTACCTCCCTGTTTGCCTGGAACCTGACCCTAAACTACCGTAGGGATGCCCCCAGCTCCCACAGTACCAGGAAGGGAATCCTAACCCTGTCACTGGGTACAGCACTGCCCTGAGAAGAGTCTACACCCCACTTTTAAAAAATAATTCATTTATTTATTTCATGTGTCTCACACACACACACACACACACACACACACACACAGAGCAAGCCAGAGCTCAAGTGCGGAAGGTTCAGAGAGAAAGAATCCCAAGCAGGCTCCACACAGTGCACAGCTTGATGCGGGGCTTAAACGCAGATGCTTAGTCAGATGCTTAGCTGACCGAGCCACCCAGATGCCCCACTCTCAAACCTTTCTAGAAAGCCTATATCTTCCATTGGTTTCCCCCACATTTTCTTTCCCCAATTTGTACCTATAAAACTAATCTCCTCCTCCTTTGTCCTGTCACTTCTCTACCAATTGATTCTTCTTTAGTTCTTACCACCCCTTTGGGTTACTTACTCATCACGAGCTTTCTTCCTGCTGTGTGGGAGGGTGCAGAGAAGGAGGTGGGAGGGTGTGTGGGAGAGAATTAATCAACTCTGTTTTTCTCTTGTTAGTCCACCTTTTGTTGATCTAATTTTCAAGTCTTCAGACATAGACCCTACAGAAGAGTAGAGGGGAAAGTTATTTTCCCTTCCCCTATAAAAGGACCAGGAACTTTGTGGAATAGAATTAAAATATTTTCTTGGATCTATGACTATGAGACTACAGAAATAAGGTGAATTTTGAAGGAAGGTGGTGCTTCCTCATGTCTGTAAATAAGGCTTGGGAAGCTAACACGATGCTGAGCTACAAAGCATCAGGTGTATTCTACATTAATGGTGCAAAAACGTCCCATGAAGAATGCTTAGGAACGTTCTGTGACTGGAATTTCAGGCTATAGAAATCCAATGCTATTTCATCCCCTAGATAGAGATCAGCTGCCCAGCTTTCTAAAAGCAATAACTCTACATATTCATTTCTACCTCAAGTTATTTTCAGAGCTGGGGATGTAGCTCAGTGGTAGAGCATATGCTTTGCATGCATAAGGCCCCGGGTTCAATCCCTGGCATCTCCATGGGTTTTTTTCCCTCAACCGTACAAACTTGTTTTTTAGACTGTCATTATACCGTGGCATCTTCACACTGGAACATGTCATTGGCACTACACGTCAGTATAAACTACAAGTGACATTTTACTGTAGTAAATAAACTATATACAAACTTGTACAAACTTCAGTATTAACAGCATCTTTTTATTAATCCAAAATAAAAATCTAGCCTTTCCAACAAATCCTTCCTTCCTTACCTGATTCATTTATATTACTGATAGCATCCTCTCTTTTAATAAAACCATCTCATAAGGCACGGCCCACTTAAAGAATAAACACACAATAAATATACTGATGGCATTCCTCATTTTCAAAGTTTTTTCACATGTAATATCCCTTTAGTATCCACAGCAAAGAGATAGAAGATAATGATGCCAGGCCTGTCTCGGACTTCACACCTCTTGAAGTGAGGTCCTATCTTCTTAGACAGTTGTGTAATTTAGAGCCTTGGTATAATCTATGGAGTTAAAGAGGAGTCACTGGGATCAAGCATTTTATGATTATCTTTGCCATAGAGTTTAAAGCTTCACATAAAGATGGATAGAGTAAAAAATCTGAATAGCTGCTGTCTGTCTTCAGTGGTGGAGACTGGACGGAAGCCTCACAAATGTCATGTCACCTGCACGCGGGAAGCCTGGTGACCGTAGGCATTGCTGGTGCAGGGACCTGAGGGGTCAGTGTTCTGCCTGCAATGCTGGCCACTGGCAGTCATCTCACAGGTACATGCATTTAGCTTGCGTTCTTTGAGACGTAGTATTACTCTATTTTGAAGAATGTTATATCTTTTTCTGGGGAATCCTGAGAGCCGTGAATTCAAGTCTGTATGATGTAATGACAAAATAAAGCAATGTCTTTCCTGCATTATGGATCCATTGAGTCTTTCATTGTGTACTTTGACCCTGACATCTCAGCTCTCGCTCCCATTCTCACGTGAACAGAGTTCAGGTGACTCTCATAGTACCAATCAGCTTCCCTTCTCAGAGGACAGTAAGGATATTTGACAGTTCTCCGGGCTGCACACCACCCCTAACGTTGGCATTGCTTGCTTTAACTTGTTGCATTATGAATACAACGCAGAGATCCGATGTTCAACACTTAATTTGCTAGGATAAATCTAAGACCTTCAGATCAAAGACATTTTTAATTATGTAATACAAGGTTGTACATGGACTCATATTTCAGAGGAATATTAAAAATTCCCTTAACTTATATTCACAATCTTTGAGAAGCCATTAAACCTGAGAAGACAACGAAGCAGTTTCTCTAATTATGAACATATATTACACATTTTATTGCTTCATTTGAAATAGTATCTCCTCTCAGTGTGCTCTCAAGGTCAGTGTCCCCTGTCTCTGCACGAAGATGTTTGGAAACAGGGAGAAAGGTTACGGGGACCGGGTTTGCCCCATCGTTACCCACCCAAAGGTGTGCGACACTCCTCCTATTTTCTTGACAGCCTAAGTGACAACCTTCTTTTTCTCAAAGCATGACTCAACTGTCAAGCTCTTGAACTGAAGTCAGTCAAATACCATTTTATCTTTAATATTTTGGGTACGGAGAGAACTGTCATGGAAGTGAAACCAGAAACGGTAAAACAAAGAAATGAGTATTGGATGTTTTCTCTGCCATGGGGGATGGAAAAGATGAAATAAGAAGTCTTGTGACACCTAGGCTTAGCGACAGAAGCCATGATAGCCCCAGAGCAATGCTCAGCGCTTCCCCTAACATTATGTTCTTCATCCCTTACAACAGCCTTAGAAGGCAGGTCGTATTTCCAGCCCCATTTCACAGTTGAGGAAACTCGTGAACTGGGGTGTTGCACAATTGCTTCAGGTCCTGTTCCTAGCAAAGCAGTCTAGACCTGAGAAGCAGTCTGACCCTGACAGTACAGAGCTGTGTAATGTTGAGGAATGAGTTTGCCTCTCTGGATCTCAATGCCTTGAATCACACACAGGAGGTAGCGGCCGTGAGAAGAAACGGTCTGGGCGTTGTTGCTGGTTTGATTCCACACTCAGGATTCTGATCAGACCACACGTCCGGGCGGGCTTTACAGCCACACTGAGGTCCAGTAGTTTTAACTTCACAGAAAATGGAGATAATGGCATTTATCTCATAGGCATTTGGGGGGAGCATTTGAAAAGTTGACATATTTTACATGCCTTAATTCCTGATACACTAACAATCAGTAAATATGAGTTCTTATTTTTTTCTCTCTATAATAGGAAGATAATTTTCAAAGAGTCATATCCTTCTAAAACACTGATTCCAAGACAAGCCCATTATTTGGAGAATTGAGGAATCTAACTGATGAAAAAATATATTTTTCATAATATATATAATATGTGTATGTTATGTATAAAAAGCTTTTAAAATATAATATAAATATAAACAATTCCACCAAAGTTATTGTGCAATAATTTAATGGAAGATAAAGGTAGAACTATTCAAATTAGATTCAGAGTATGGTAAAAAATGCTTTGGGTTTGAAGAAGGGAGGAAAGTCATAAACTGTTAGTAAAGTTTGGGAATTTTTAAGCAGTAGGGATACAGGGCAGTTTCAGAGGCAGCATAGCCTTTTCAAGAGGCAAAAAAGTGCTCACCATCCCCAAAGTGGTGATATGTGTGGATGAGGCCAGACAGCACAGCACGCAGGAGATCAATGTATCCACATTTGATAGGAGGTGAGAGTTAATGGTAGTGCAGAGTCAGGGAGTAGAACACGCTGCGGGAAAGGAAACTTGCAATCAAACTTGGGATGGGATTCCTCTTGACACTGGTGATAAAGAGAATTAAGTGCTCAAAGTTAGACTTCATTGCTTCTTGCATTTTTTTACTTCCTCTTTGCTTCTTTATTCCTGTAATAATCAGTTCAGAATCACTCCGTCCTCCAAGATTCCATAGGTCTGCCAACCACTGTTAAGTGCACCTCCATGAATGCTCAGTGCTCCATGCTTCCTTTCATCACAAAACCTATCATGCTCAAACTGTAACTGATGAGGGTACTTACCTCATCTTCTGATGTTCTTGAGTTCCTCAAGAACAGAGATCATCTCTTACTCATGTTTGTGTTTTTTTAATAATAAACTTTACATCGCAGAGTTGTAGACTTACAGGAGGATTGAGAAGATAGTACAGAGTTTCCATGTACCTCGGCACACAGTATCCCTTACTGACATCATTTATCAGTGTGATACATTGATTAAAATGAATGAAGCAATATCAATACAAAATAACTGAAGTCCTTAGTTTATTCAGATTTTCTTAGGTTTATAATGTATTTCTGTTCCATGATCCCATCCAGATGCAACATTATAGCTAGTCATGTACCTCCTTAGTTGTTTCTTAAGTGTAACTGTTTTTTAGACAGTCTTTATTTCTGATGAACTTGACAGTTCTGAGGTCAGGTATATAGCAGTACTGGTCAGATATATTGGGGGAAGACCCACTCTTGGAATTAGTCTGATGGTTATTTCATAAGTAGATTGCTATTATGGGTTTTTGGAAAGAAACGCACAGAGGTAAAATGCTGTTTTCATTACATGATCATCAGGGCTATATACTATAAAATATCTTATCATCGTTAATATTGACTTGATCACCTGGCTGAGATTTTTCAGGTTTATTTATGGTATAGTCTCCCCCCACACCCACCACACACACACACACCACACACACACACACACACACACACACACACACACACACACACACTTTCTGCCCTTTCTATATTGTAGTAGATTCTTTGGAAGGAAATCATTGTGCACAGCCTGCACTTACTGAGTAGAAATTTAGGCTCTCCTTCCTGTAGGGTGGTGAATCTATACATTCTATTGAATTATTCGGTACAGGAATTCTCTACCATTTATTAATGTATCCAACCATTTAGGTATCAATAAGTACTCATGGATATTTATTTTATACTTTGGGTCATAATCCAGTTGAATTAAGAATTGCTAGTACTGATCACTAGAAGAAATAGCAGCTGCTTGTAGTGATCTTGATCTCTTATTGCTTTAACTTTGATAGTTAAAAAAAACGAGTATATTCCATAAATGCTGAAATATACTTACAGAAATAAGTGTATCTTGAATAATGATGTGGAGAAGTCACCAATATCCTCTTCGGTAAACTGCACATTATTGTCTATTACAATGTCCAGAAATGTAAGCTTCAGAGACAATGACAATTCTCCCGGAAACTGGATCCTTGGAAGGGTGATTCCGCTGAGTCCATGCTTTGGTCTCAGGGCTGTGGGAGGTGTTGGAGAGATCAATTCTACGTAAAGAAGTAGGTCAGACCACCACCCTGAGAACAGGATTTTCCCACTAACTTCAAATACCTGGTGCATGAAAAACCCATTGTGCACCACCCTGCCTATCCTAACCTTCATGCACTTCCTTTTTTTTTATAGAAAAGTTGTTACCAAACTATGGTAATTAACTACGTATCTCTCCACCAGTAACTCCACGTGTCATGCACCTTGATGCTCAGATTCAGGGCTCTCTGCAGAGGATACTGTTTGGCAAACGCAGGGAATGCGCCCACCCACTGCTCCACGCACCTTCTGGGCGTCACAGTCACAGGCCACTGTCAAGGGCAGTGATGGCTTCCTCCACGGGCTCTCACTTTGCAGCCCTTCCTGGACCCGGTGCTTCTCAAATTTGCCTGTTCTCTCTACCTCTATAAATCTCCCTTATTCTGTAACTCTGCAGTGACTTTTCTTCCTGACCACATTCAGACTGATGTCCTGATGTAAAGATTTTTCTTCAAAATAGTTGAGGATTTATTTATGCATTTGAGATTGTTAAATTTGTGTAAGTATTTATCTAAAAACAGAAGAAAAGCAAAACTCTGGTTATATATTGATGGATACTTTCTCATAGAATATGCACCCTTAAGGTGAAAAAAAAAACCTTACTAACCATGATTAATACTGATTTTCTCTTGAAATTTCCTTTATCTACACAACAATGTTCAAAATCAAAATTTCTTTTCTTTTTTAAAAAAATTTTTTAATAATGCTTTTTATTTTTTTTTTGAGAGAGAGAGAGAGAGAGAGAGAGAGAGAGAGAGAGAGAGACAGTGCAATCAGGGGAGGGTTAGAGAGAGAGGGAGACACAGAATCCGAAACAGGCTCCAGGCTTCAAGCTAGCTGTCAGCACAGAGCCTGACATGGGGCTTGAACCCATGAACTGTGAGATCATGACCTGAGCCAAAGCCAGACACTTAACTGACTGAGCCACCCACACGCCCCCAAAATCAAAATTTCAAAATATGTGTTTTTGTTGCTCAATGTTTATATTTAAGTAACAATCCCTGAGGTTGCTTTTCTGATTTCTACTTACTTAATAAATCTTGAGATCTGAGACAGAAATGGAGAATATCAGCCTCATCTATGCATCAAGAAATAGATTTAATTTTCAGCTATGAAAGCTGCAGTAGAATCTAATCCAGGGCTTGTACTGAACATGCCCTTCGTCGATTATTTTGCCATTTTGTGGTAGCTGTCATTTTTGAGGCTGCTGTTCATAATGATGTCAAGTAGAGCTCCTCATTCTTGCTATTATCACTCACAGCCAACTTCATAAACAACACTGGAGAGGATGGAAGGTGAAAAAAATGCTTTTTTCCAAAATTAATGGGAGACATGCGCATTATTATCTATTTCTTTTGACCACAGGCATGCCCTTTTCCTTTACGTGCATGTCAAGCTGGGAAAGAGTTGCCTCATTTCTGTGGTTGTATGAAGGGGATGTCTGTTTTCTGTCCTCCACCTTCATATGGCACCGCTCCTGGGGTGGCCCTCAATACGTGTGGAGGATAATACATTAAACTTTGTGATGTCCCTGTGTTTAAAGATCACATCATTGCCTCATTCAGGGGTAATATTCTAGAACTATGCAATTTGGAGCTTAGTGAATGTGGAAATGTCCAGTTATAAGATATCATTAAACTATACATTATTGAGTCCAAAAGATTCTCTGCATCACAATAATGCAAGAGTCACTAAAAAAAAAAGAATATTTGGGATGTGGACCTTCTCTATTAATGATATATGTTTAAAGCTGTGTGTGTGTGGAAGTCATAACGGCCCTGAGGCCGCGTTTCTATTAAAATGGAGTTTCCAAGAGCTCTAAGTCTTCCAGTTAACATTCCAAAACTACAGATTCTTTACGTTCTTCAGAAAATGCTCTTAACCAGTGTTGAAACTGGGGTCTAACTAATTTTTTTTAAATTTTTTAAACATTTATTTATTTTTGAGAGACACAGAGAGACAGAGCACAAGATGGGAAGGCACGAGAGAGAAGGAGACACAGAATTTGAAGCAGGTTCCAGGCTCTGAGCTGTCAGCACAGAGTCCGATGTGGGGCTTGAACCCACGATGAACTATGAGATCATGACCTGAGCCGAAGTCAGATGCTTAACTGACTGAGCCACCCGGGTGCCCCATAGCTTTTCAAGCACAATATCTGCATTTACGGGTAGTTTAGTTTTTAAGATTTATGTTGGAAACAAATGGATTCTTCAGTAGTGGTGACAGAACTTTAAGTAAACTGCCATGTGGAATTTTAAATATAAACATACACTTTCTCCAAATATGATTACTCAGTTCGCAGGGTAAATAAGGTGGCTGAGACAATTTTGTATGCCTTGCTTAAGTAAATAGACTTACATGATGGACATATTTATTGTTTCCCTTCCCTTGAAATAAAAATAACAGGCAGCAAACTACTTAAAAACCAAAGGCAATAGAACATTTCCCTTTAAAAAATCTTACTTATGAAGTGGAGAGCAAATGTAATAATATGAGTAACAAAATAATATGAGTAACAAATACAGAGAATATCAAAATCCTTAGTCAATTTCCTCGTGTATTTTGCCGAGCAGTAAAAATCAATGATTACAATGTCTCTAAAAGAAATCTCAGTTCATATTTTGGCATGTTCTTCTAAATTTATCAATTGTTCCATTGCTATTCATTTTATATTCTTACAATGTTTCAATAAAATATTACTTTATTGAGGGCAACAGCTGCTAACATGTAAGCAATACTAATAATTATTTCACTCGATTTTTTCTATACACCTAGGCACGCAAATTGAAAAAGCAGAGCAATTAAGTTGTCATATTTTCAGTGGATTACCAATGTGGTTGCTTTCTTTGGAGTTGAGTCCATTGTGATGGGTGTCACCTATGTCCTAATTTCGCACACGCTTGCTTTATTTATTTATTTATTTATTTGCTTATTTATTTATTTATTTTAGTTAGTTCACATACAGTGCAATACTGGTTTTCAAAGTAGAATTCAGTGATTCATCACTTACACGGAACACCCAGTGTCCATCACAAGTACCGTCTTTAGTACCCATCATCCATTTTGCCCACCCCCTACCCACCTCCCTTCATCAACCCTCAGTTAATTCTCTATTGTTACGAGCCTCTTGTGGCTTGTGTCCCAAGTATTATTTATGTGCACAAAAATCTATAAGAAAAATGACTAGCTTTTGAAAAAAATAATTTTAGGCATGGTTACAATTTTAGACATCTAAAGCACACATTAGATCTTGCATACCAATATGCAGATATATATATTAAAGCATTACTGTCTGTGGTATCTCTCTTCTGAGTCTTTATATCCTAATAATGTTTCAAGATCTAGGACGGACCTCACTCTATCTATGACAATGATAATCAGAAAATTTATTGAACAACATAATACAGTGTTCAAGTTCATGAGCTCAAGGGCCAGAATCCGGCTCCTCCATTACCGGATGTGACCTTAAGCTACTTGCCTTTTGTGTATGTCCAATTTCTTGGTTATAAAAAAGGGGAACGATAATATTGATAAAGGGCTGTTGTGAGGATTCAGTGAGTTAATAAATGTGACAAGTCATATTTTATAATTGCTAAATACTATTATCTCATTTGATTTTATCAAAACCCTATTAGTCAGTAATTTTCCTTTTTCATTTTTTTGTGATAAAATTCTCCTGATATTTAGCCATTTTAATTCATGTGCCTGAGGTCACATATCTTGAATGCACTGTAGCCTGGATTATAAACTAGATTACATGATCAAAGTCCATGGTTTTTATTTCTATGCTATAATTTCTCAATCCATATGCATCTTTCCTCCTGATATTTCCATTTTTTCTTATCCTTGGATTTCCTCTGATGAAATTATGGCACAGTTCTGAATTCACCTTGATACTTCTTTCTAGACACTATTTTCCATATGTTTTATTTTATTTATCCAGATGGGTTAGAATCGCATCAAAGGAATGGACTGTGCCTTAACACAGCTCTTCCACACTCTGTCCTATTGTCCTGAGAGAGTAGCATTTGCTTAATACAGAAGACTTTTTTTGGAACAATGCTGGAAAGATATTGTTTAAAAGTATGCAAATTTAATTAGAAATTTCTGTAGATATTGTCTGAAATGTTGGCAAACATATTCATCACAATTATGTTTCTCTTCCATCAGCCATCATTGTACCTTCCTGAAAGTTTTTGATGCATAGATTAAAGGCTGACTAGAAGATTCTTGCACAGTTGTAACAAGAAGAAAAAGTACATTACTCCAAAAGAAAAAAAGGATGCATATAATTCCACCTGGCCAAAAGGCATGTGCAATAATTTAGCTGCACAGTACAAATGGCATTCAAAATCTGTGTTCTCTTTCGCTGCCAAGTTTAAACTTGCTTCATAAAATTAGAGTTAGTTGGAGGGATTCTGAATTATGAAATGGTAGTCTGCAAAGAACATCTGTGCTTTAACCTCTAGGATAATAAATGTGGGGTGAATTTATTCAGGGTGATCCAGACTAAATTATGCTTCCTCGAATTAGTAAACTATAGATTGCACATACAGGAACAGACAGATGAATACCTTGTCTTAGGTGACTGAGTCCTTAGTATATCAAATTTTGCATTACAGAAGTAATAAATCAACTACAGAGAGTCTATGAGTCATGTGTAAAAGGCTTTGAAGCAGTAACCTATAAATTTAACTGTTTCCGTAGCTTGGGGTAGGTACCTACGTTCAGCAGTAGTTATAAAGGATAGTGTACACTTACAGTAAGAAGAAATACAAAATGTAACTTGAACATAGATATTCCTAATAGCACACGCTCAATCTTCCTTATGAGAAACATTTTAATACCACCTGCCATGCAGGAAAGTAATTGAGATGAAATACAATCATTAATGCACGTAGTTGTGCTGCATTAATTTATATACATATATTAAGCATGACCTGCTTCCCAAAGCTCCCTTTTGAAGATAAATTAGATACTAAAGTTTTAAGCAAACAATGTCATTTATGTTCCAGCTTAAAAATAAAGGACATTTTTAAAAGGTCCGATCTGAATTTTAGTGTGTGTTCACTCACTATAATAAGTAAAGTTCTTAGCTGATAAAATACTTTTTCTCCATCAACAGGAAAGATCAGTTTTATAGAAATAAGAATACTTCCAATGCCGAACTACCTCTTACAAAAGAAACAGCAAATCTCACTAAACAAAATTTTGAAATGCAAAATCCATCCTCTTTTTTATGGGCTAGTAGAATGCCAGAAATAGACTCTAATAGCCACACATGATCCACAGGGTGAGACACTTTTTTAAATTTAAATAGCACTTCTTCCTTGAAACAATGATCATTTATTACATAATCACATTTTAATACTACTCCAGTTCGTGACGTAGCCATTTAAGACATACTGTGATATACTTTTCTTCTTATAATTTTGAGGGTATTACACTTCTTCAAAAGAATTTAGTGACTAGGTTTGATAGTGCATATTTACTTGATGATTTCAAGGTTAACTTAAAGTTTTGAATAAATATGAATTGCAAGAAACAAACTCTTAACTATGGGGAATAAACTGACGGTTAACAGAGGGCGGGGGTGGGTTGGGACTGGGGGAAGGTCGGCGATGGGGATTAAGAGGACTTTGATCATGATGACCATGATGTGGAGAATTGTTGAATTCCTATCCTGTACACCTGCAACTCACATCACACTGTATGTTAATGATACTCGAATTAAAATTTAAAAATAAAAATAAAGTTAAAAATATTAATTGCAATTTCATTTAAAATGACTCAGGCCTTTATTGTGTTTTGAATACTTAAAAAGGATTGAATGTGGCAACTGACAAAGAAAAAATAATAAAATAGAAATTTCATACGGAGCAACAATAAATAAGAGGGACGCTTTGGAAAACTTCTGAGTTTTGAAAAGGGTAAGATGAATATGGTATTTGGCCAAGGGGATAAAGAAATACCCAAATCAATGCTAACTTTTTTTAAGTGAATTTTTTAATATCAAGTTTTCATCACATATGAACTCCACTATCCTCAGCTAGCATGAAATCACTGGTTCATATGTTCTTTACATTATTAAAGATACGATGGAGTATCACAGCATTTCCTACTTAAGGTGTATTCTGCCTATCAGTGCCCTTCCCTCGCAACATGAAATAAATGACCTCCCCTCACAACGTGGAGTCTCTAGCTCTGCCTCTTCAACCTCTGAACCTTCCCAGCTGGCCAACTTCTCACCAACTTTGCATCCTAAATCCTTTCTAGAAGGTCCCTCCGTATCCCACTTTAACTGAAACCTCTGTTTCCACATAGATAATAATTTCCTTCTACCATTCCAAAATCTCATTATTGTATCTTCCATATTCCTAAGGGCCGCTATCTTTTTCTGTTTACTTTTGGTTCCATATAACTATTTCTCCATCATCTTATAAAAAGGTGTAATGATCCTTACAACTCAGTATGAATTACTTTTCTGTTGCTACCATATCCAGTTGCCACAAGTTTATCAGCTTAAAATAACACCCACTTAGAATCTCATAATTCTGTAGGTCAGGAGTATCGGCAGTGGTGTGAGCTCAACTGGGTACTCTGCCTGGCATTTCGTAAGGCCAAACTCAAGTGTCCATCAGTCTGTGCATTTCGTTGGAGGATCCTGGGGTGGGGTCTGTTTCTAGCATAATTCAGTCTGCTGATAGAATACAGTTCCTTGCTCACATAGTTATAAGGTCCTCATTTACTTGTTGGCATTTAGAGGGGACCAACCTCAAATCATAAAGGCTGCTTAAAATTCCTTGACAAATAGTCCCCTTCCTCATCAAAGCCAACAATGGTATGCTAAATCTTCCTTGAACTTTGAATCTCTCAGACCCCTTCCTTTTGTTTTTAAGTGCTCGT
>NC_043713.1:4849971-4855757 GCF_006229205.1 Suricata suricatta
GCATCCAACTCTTCATTTCAGTTCAGGTCATGATCTCGTGGTCTTGAGATCAACCGTCAAGTCCAGCTCTACGCTGAGTGTGGAGCCTGCTTGGGATTCACTCTCTCTCCCTCTCTCTCCACTCCTGCCCCCTCAAAAATAAAAATAAATAAATAAATAAATAAATAAACACTTAAAAATCAGCTAATGTAATCCATAAGCAGTCTAAAGAAAATCACACAATTCTATTAATAATGGAAAAAAAAAACATTTGACAAAATCCAACACTCATTCATAAAAACTCTCATAAAAACTCTCAGTAAACCAGGACCAGAGGAAAACTTCAACTTGATAAAAAATACGTACAAAAAACCTACAGCTAATATCATACTTAGAGGTGAGAAACTCAAATTTTCTCCACTAAGATAAAGAATGAGAAAGAATATCCTTTCTTCACTCCTTATTAACAATGTATTGGAAGTAATGCCTAAAGGAATATTACCAAAAAAAAAAAAAAAGAGAGAGAGAGAGAGAGAGAGAGAGAGAGAGAGAGAGAGTCCTACAGACTGGGAAAGAAGAAATAAAACTGTCTTTGTCTGCAGATGACATCCCAGTTTATGTGGAAAATCTGAAAGAATCAACAAATAGCATCCAGAGCTTGTAATTGATTATAGCAAGATTGCAGTCACTTTGTTCCTTATACACCAAAAATGAACAAGTCAATTTTGAAAATAAAACACAATACCATTTACATTAACATCTACAAAAGTGAAACATTTAAGTATAAATCTAACAAAATACTCAGATGATCTCTGAAGAAAAGTATAAAACTAAGATGAATAAAATGAAAAAAAGAATTAATTAATGGAGATATATCCTATGTTCAGAGGAAAAAAGACTCAGTAATGTAAAGATATCAGTTCTTCTCAACTTAATCTGTAGATTCAATGCAACCCTAATAAAAATCCCAATAAATTATTTTATGGATGTTGGCACATTGATTTATATGGAGAAGCAAAACACCTAGAACAGCATAACATTGAAAGGAAATAAAGTTGAATGGATAAAACTGGTAGGTACATCCAGACAACGGAATATTTGCTAAAAACAAGTGAACTATCAAACCAATGAATGGAAACAGAGAACCTTAAATGTGTATTATGAAGTGAAAGAAGCTAATCTGTAAAGGCTACATACTGTGTAATTCCAACTATATGACAAGTTGGAAAAGGCAAAACTATGGTTATAGTAAAAAGTTTAGTGGTTTCCAGGGATTGAGAAGTGGGAAGGGGAGAAAGGTAAGTAGATGGAGCCCAGAATATTTTTCGGGCAGTGAAACTACTCTGTGTGTTACTATGATTGTGGATATCTACCCTTTTATGTTTGTACCGAGAACCGTAATGTAAACTATGAACTTTGGGTGATTATGATGTATCATTATAGGTACATCAATTGTAACAAATGTACCGCTTGGGTAAGGGATGTTGGTAATGGGGAGATGTTGTACGTTTTTTATGAGAAACCTCTGTACCTTCCTTTAAATTTTGCTACGAACCTAAAGTTTATCTAAAAAATTATATTTTATTAAAAATATGATTAATTAAGAAGAGTGGAATGTCTAGTCCTATCTGTGGACAGGACAGTGATTACAAATGATACTCAAAGTTTCATTTTGTTTTGTTTCCTTGGCTTGCTCACTGACATTCATTTAAAAATATAAAAAGTCTACAAGAATTTAAAATTAAATCATACATTCAAAATGAGAAATAAGTATAGAAGATTATGATACAAAACTGAATGGGATAAGAGGAAAAACAATCTTGACCAAGGTATCAGAAAATATGAAACCAAACCCAAAACAAAACAAAATACCTCTCTTTAGAGGTAATTAAAGGCCTTTAGTTCAGGGTGGCCATGGATATCTAGCAAATCTCTTGCTCATTTATTTTCAAGGTCCTGGACTGATGGGATAGATAATTTTCATAACTGGAGAAATAGTAGCTGGAAACAGCAGCATGATAGGGCATTAGGAAATGCCTATGCATAACTCTGTCTCCTTGAGTTGCAACTGTGTCACTGAATAAGGAGAAACACAAATCTGAATCTTTCACCAATACAGAGTGAGAGAATAATGACATTAGTTAAATATTTCCATCTCATCCCTCCTTTTGTAAAATGTTTGAGGAATGAGCATGTGTTTCAGAATTCTCACTTTAGAACTGTTCACTCACAGGGTTTTAGTTAAAATTACATTTGGATCCATCTGGCATTTCAGAAGTAAAAGATCTTCTCTTCAGTTGAAAAAGAAAACACATTGATCATATGCCTTTATCATGCTGGAAAGCTGAAGGTTTTCCATTTTTTTTTATTAAGTAGGAACATAATGAACAGCATGATCAGAGCACAACTTATGGTCACGAACCGCAGGACTTGGCAAGTGCAAGCCCTCGCGGATTTTGGAGCACTTACGCTCCCACTACTCGCTTGGATAAATGTACACGGAAAACCATCTAACTTTCCAGTTGGTGCACCAAATACCCATGAAATGATGTCCCAAGGGTGGTTGTGCCTTAAGGCCCATATGCTCAAGCGTCTGCCTTACTCAACTCATCTTCCAACCTCCTGGGTGAACATAGCAACTTGTTACTGGGGTCACATGAATGAGTTTTCAGACTTTCTCTCTGCCCTGGAATTTCACGTAACTACGGAGACAAAACAGACAATAGAGAAAATGAAAATATCTAAAGAAAACATTATCATCCTTATCTCGGTATTCCTAAATGGCAAAGGGGGGGGGGCGGGGAATATATTCTGCTTTGACAAATAATGGTCTACTTTGCAAGTCAAATTGTTTCAACTAATGGTCTTAGTAGAAAGCAGTGTGGCTCTAATTTATTTATTTAACAAGTAGGAAGATGATTTTTATCTTATTAATGAATTAGAAGAATGGAGAAGGGAGAATGTCTGTTGGAGATATCAAAAAAGTACATGTTGGGGTGTTTTGCTCTTTCTCCTAAGTGTTTTCATGATTAGACAGGTCATAACAATCATATTCCCTAGTTTTTCCAGAGTAAAGTTGATGTCCCTCCTCTTAGTCTTAAGACAGCACTAATATTAGATTGCCTGCCCTCCATGATAAGCCAATTTATGAAAGGTTTTTGTTTCTTCTCACTATAATAGAGCATGAACGATTAGTGCATGATCCATGTGCTCATGGCACAAAGCCTTCTCAAAGCACACATCTTGGAATATACAAGAGAAAACGAGTTAGTGGCCTCAAAACAGTAGCTCTGTCACTGAAGACAGAACAGCAACCTTAAGCATGTCTACAACAGTTGTGAAAATGTGACTACCAGATGCTATAGCTCTGTAGCCAGATGCTTCCATTTCTCTACATCCAATTGCCAGGCATCAACCATCTATTTTTATTGCTGAATTTGGCACTTTCCTCCTGTCTTGCGTAGTGCTCTTTCCTATACAATTTCTGAGACACTGGGCTTCTCTGACCCCCTTTTTACCTTTCTGAGGCTCCTTTCTGTCTCTTTTACTTTGTCCTTCTCTTCTTTCCAGTGGGTAGATGTTGGTGTTCAGGTGAATGCTGGCCTCATTTTTGGTCCCTTAGATTCTTTCATTCATTCAAATCCAGACCTCAGCCTGCCTTTCGCACTCTGTGTCTGACATGTCACTCTTTGTTTCTGTCCTTCTTCATCGAACGCACATACTCCTCTTAGGTGGTATTTCTTGGGACTGATGGTGGCCCTTTCATTGAGTCAATCATTTAAATGGAAAACCATGACATCATTGTAGATGCCCTCTCTTCACTTGCCTGCCTTGGATTATTACAAAGCTCTGTTGTGTCGGCCTTCTACCTATTTCTGAGCTCCTTTTCCTACACTCCAACTTCAGTGCTCTTTGCTAAGACTGATCCTTCTCCCAGTAGACCTCTCTATCTGATTCCCCTGCCTCCAATACCATACACCCATAATCATTTACATTTAGTTCATTTTTGTTAAATTCAGATTACTCATCCAGCCACTCGTTCTGATATCTTTATTATATCCCATTGTTTTTTAGTTCAGTTTCAGTATTTTCAGTGTGATCTGTATGTGGTCATTATCATCTGTCCCTATCCAATGGTAATAGTTATCTATTGCTGCATAAAATAATTACACCAGAGTTTAACAGATTAAAACAATAGACATGTACCTTCTCATCGTTTCTGGGGCAAGAATCCAGGGCACAGCTAAACCGGCAGCTCTGGCTCAGGGTCTTTCACTAAGTTACACTCAATTTGTCCACCAGCCTGTTGTCATCTTAGTTTAACTGGTTTTGGGGTTTCAGCAGAGCGTAAATCCTCCCAAGCTGTTGACTAGATACCATTAGATTCTTGCCACTTGGGCCTCATTAAGGCTAATCACAACATGGCAGCTTTTTTCCCCTTAAAGTTAAGACTCTCAAGGAGAGTGAGAAAAGGCAAGCAAGATGGAAATCACAGTATTTTTGTGTCCTTATCTCGAGAATGACATCGCATCAGTCTTGACATATTCTCCTTGTTAGAAGAGAGCCACTGGGCCCACTCACAGTGAAGAGGAAAGGGTTTAAAGGCATTAATACCAGCAAGGGGGACACTAGGGAGCCTTCTTAGAGGCTGCCTAGGTCCTGTTACTCCCTCCATTCCCCAGCATTTGTGTTTAAATATTCAAACATACTGTATTGTTTTTCTTGAATCTGCTTTTACCCATGTTGTTGCTTTTCCTGAAACACTTTTCTTTCCCTGGACAGATTGAACAATGTGTATGAACACTTCACATTCCACTGACTCCTCTATAAGACCTTCCTTGAATTCACACTGAGTGTCGTCTGCTCTTGTTATGCTCCTCTATTATTGTGTGTACTCTATTTATTAGTTTATGAATTTTCCATTAGACTGTGAGCTCCTTGAAAGTGTGAGCCCTGTTACTTGCGGTGCTCCTTGAATAAATATCAATGAATTATAAAATGAGCTGAAATGGGTTTTAATGGACCATAGTAACTACAGTGTCATTTTCATAATTTGTTATATCCATTTTATGATGTATCATTGTAGTACAGTCAATTCTCTGATAATAAGACACATATAAGCAAAAAGATAAATTTAACAAGTCATTGATTACCTTCTATTTATTGTGTTGATCATTAGGGGAAAATACTGTGTAAATCATAGCCCCTTCAAGGAGCTCATGATTTAATGGTGGCAGTATATGTTAAAGATAAACCTTAGCATTCTCGTTGCTAGCTATGTTTCCTTCATGAGTCTCCTGATGGTTTTTAGCCTCATAATATAAATATTGATGTCTTATTCAGAGAGTTGCTGCTATAGCATTAATTTTATTTTTTTATTTTATTTGAAATTTTATTTTATTTTATTTTTTTTACTTTATAAAGTTTCATATTTTTTAACATATGCAATTATTTTCCATCATTTACAATACAGTAGTTACAATGACCCTCCAAACAGAAAAACAAAGTAAAAAATCAAAACACCAACTTCTGTTTCATGTAATTAGACTTATACAGAAATTAGAAGGTTAAGTAACAACTAGTTAATCACCTAATATCACAGCTATCGGAAGTGGCAATCATTATATAGCAGCTTATCTATGATACATTCAAGATAAATGATACAATTTATTACTTGTTCATAAGCTACAACACAGCCTGCTTAATACCTTTCCTTAAATTCCACCTCTATACTACAATATGCTTGAGGTCCATGCAAAAAAGTAGCTACCTTTTATGTAGGAAATGGATGATTAAGTCTTTGGTGT
>NC_043713.1:4855857-4863602 GCF_006229205.1 Suricata suricatta
ATAAGTGTACTATTTAATCCTGACCCCTATTTCCACTATCTTCTTAGCCACCTGCCTTCTGATAACTTCTATCAGTTTGTTCTTTATGGTTAAGAATCTGTTTTCTGCTCTGTACCTCTATCTCTGTCTCTTTTTGACTTTATCTATTTGCTTTATTTCTTAAATTCCACATATGGGTGAAATCATATGGCATTTGTCTTTCTCTGACTGACTTATGTTGCTTAGCGTTATACTTTCTAGTTCCATCCATGTCATTGCAAATGGCAAGATTTCATCCTTTTTATGACTAAGTAATATTCTATTGTATATACACACCACATCTTCCTTACCCATTTATCTATCAATGGACACTTGACTGCTTCCATTGTCTGCCTATTGTAAATAATTCTGCAATAAACATATGTAGTACGTGTATCCCTATGAATTAGTGTTTCTGTATATTTCTGGTAAATATTCAGTAGTGTGATTTCTGGATCACAGGGTAGTTCTATTTTTAATGTTTTGAGGAATCTCCATATTCCACAATGGCTGCACCAATGTACTTTCCTAACAACCATGCGAGAGGGTTTCCTTTTCTCCACATCCTCACCAACAAATTGTTTCTTATGCTTTTGATTTTAGCAGTTCTGACAAGTGTGAGGTAATAGCTCATTGACATTTTGATTGGCATTTCCCTGGTGATGAATGATGTTCAGCATCTTTTCATGTGTCTGTAGGCTAACTGCATGTCTTCTTTAGAAATGTCTGTTTCTATCTGCTGCCCATTATGAACTGGATTATTTGCTTTTGGGGTGTTGAGTTCTTTATACATTTTGGATACTAACTCTTTTTTAAAAATGTTTTTTTTTAATTTATTTAAAACATTTTTTTTTTTATTTGAGAGAGAGCATGAGCAAGGGAGGGTCAGAGAGAGAGGGAGACACAGAATCGGAAGCAGGCTCCGGGCTCTGAGCTAGCTGTCAGCATAGAGCCCGATGCGGGGCTCAAACCCACGAATGTGAGGTCACGACCTGAGCTGAAGCCAGACTCTGAATCAACTGAGCCACCCAGGCACCCCATTTGGATACTAACCCTTTATTGGGTATGTCATTTGCAAATATCTTCTCCCATTTAGTCATCTGCCTTTTAGTTTTGTTTATTGTTTCCTTTGTTATGCAGAAACTTTATATTTTGATGTAGCCCCAATAGTTTAGTTTTGCTTTTATTCCCCTTGCCTCAGGAGACGTATTAGACAACTCTTGTTACAGCTGATGTCAGAGAAATTACTACCCATTCTCTCTCCAAGGATCTCTATGTTTTCAGGTCTCACATTTAGGTTTCAATTCATTTTGAGTTTATTTTGTGTAGGGTGTAAGAAAGTGGTCCACTTTCATTCTTTTGCATGTTGCTGTCCAGGTTTCCAAACACCAGTTGTTGAAAAGACTGTCTTTTTCCCATCAGGTATTCTTTCCTGCTTTGTGAAAGATTAATTGATCATATAATTATGGATTTATTTTTGGGCTTACTGTTCTATTCCATTAATTCATGTGTCTATCTTTATGCTAATACTCTATGGTTTTAATTACTAACACCTTGCAATACAACTTGAAATCTGGAATTGTGTTCTTTTTCAAGATTGCTTTGGCTATTTGAGGTGTTTTAGATTCCACACAAATTTTTGAATTGCTTGTTCTAGTTCTGTGAAAAATGCTTTCGGTGTTTTTAGAAGGCTTGCCTTAAATATGTGATTGGTTTGGGGAGTATAGACATTTTAACAATATTGTTTTTCTGACCAGTCTTATTCTTTTCTGTGGAAAGCAAAATTAATGTGGTATTATTTTGAGCAATTAAAGCTATAAAATGATAATATTTTTTTCTCTGAAATAATAAATAGATTTATTTATGTGACAGAGTAGTGATTAAAATTTGGATAAAAATAAAATAATGTATTACAGCAAAATGATTAAAAAATGTAATAATAATGTAATTTTAGCTTACCAATTAACTCAGAAAAATGACAAATGTTTTCTTAGTAATTTCTTTTTTTTAATGGATATTTATTTTTGAGAGAGAAACAGAGTGCAAGTGGGGGATGGGCAGAGAGAGAAGGAGATAGAATCTGAAGCAGGTGAGTTGTCAGCACAGAGCCTGATGTGGGGCTTGAACTCAAGAACCGTGAGATCACAACCTGGGCCGAAGTTGGCCACTTAACTAACTGAGCCACACAGGTGCCTCATTTTCTTTTAAGTTTATTTATTTATTTTGAGAGGCAGAGACAGTGTGAGTAGGGGAAGGAGAGAGAGAATTCCAAGCAGGCTCTACACTGTCAATGCAGAACCTGATATGGGACTCGAAGTCCCAAACTGTGAGATTCTGACCTGAGCCAAAACCAAGAGCCAGCCTGACACTTAACTGACTGAGCCACCCAGGTGCCCCTGTAATTTCTATTTACAATGATTTTAAAAAGTGTAGAGATTTCAGAGGCATGATTGAGTATATAATTATTTATTTATTTATAAATTATGACCCCAATGATCTTGATATTGAAACTAACAGTTAAATTCTAAAAAGGAAGATGCTGGATGTTGTGAAAGGTATGTAGTGAGACATGATATCTTTATTTTACATGGTGGGGAGACCAGAAGTAACAAAACTGGCGAGAGAAGCTTAAGTATATCACTGAACAATCAATAATAGGTGAGTGTAAAATCATACAGCATCGGGTTGGCAAAAAGAATTAAGGAGGTAGAAGTAATTTAAATAAGCTGGAATGTTCATGACTTAATGACAACCGTCAATAGATGACGCTCAAAGTGGACCAATCAGCGGTTCTGCAAGCGTAAGTCAGTCATGGTGGTCACTCCCAGAATCCCCAAACATCCCAAACGTGGTACCTGGAGGTCTCTGGGGACGGAATGGAGGGGACAAAAGAATAGAGCAGGTGGCAATGTTGCTCACCCTAGATTTTTAATTATTTATAAAGTCCTCTAGTAAAATAAGTAAGACATATTGTAACACCCCTCACTAAATATCTCTACTTTAATATTTATTTCCATTTAGTTGGGGTAGAAAAATGTTGGACCCTTTCCTCAGAAGATATAAAAACTATGATTCTTCAAGATAAGCATTTTTATCTATGTATTATAACATCATTTAAAAAAATACCAGAGTGAGTTGAAATTATAAGGATTATTACACCAAGGCAGTGCAGTATAGGTAGAGTTTATATATAAAGGACAGAGGGGACCATCCTATATGGTACCCATTAGGCGTGGCTATTTTAAATTGAGTAAATAAAGCTATAATGCCAGTTTCACCATCTCATAGTCACATGGACTGGAAAGGGTGGCTACAGATGATTTGCATAATCACAGAAGGTTCTACCGGACGACACTACTATAGAGTTTTTGAAGTTTATGTCTGCAGTCTAACTTTCTTTTTTTTAATTCACAAAAGTTACTTCAAAACGTTTTTATCTCTTTTTATATGTCTTTTAGTATAATGTTTACTAATGTTAGTAAATAATGTTTCACACTTTATGCTCTTTAGAGCTTCTCTTACCACATTTACGTCCATGCATCTTATTTGTCAATATTTGAGGGTCTCCCAAGGCCCTTGGAGTCTCTTCCTGCCCTCCTCCTCCCCCACATATGCAGTTATCTTATACAATTCATAAAAATGCCATATTCTATGAAAATATTTTTTCAAGAATGTTAGTGCATTTTTTCCTGCTTTTTGCATGAGTGTGTTTATTTTTATTAACTCAAAATCTTTACCTCAAAATTCTGAAGAGGATATGCCATTATTTTCTGATATTATATACAGGAGCAGTATGTATTCTGCATTATTTTTGCTTCTCGGTAGGTAGACTTGTTTCTCTTGTATAATTTTCTCTTTATTCTTTAACCTCTACCACAGTGATGCATTGGGGACTGGATCAGTGTTTACTACTTGTTTTGGAATGGGTGAGGTTAACATTTTGTCTTCATCTTGGAGAACTTTTTAATATTATAGATATAAATAAATGAGTATGGATCAACAAACTCACATATATATAATCTGTTATGCACATGACTATACATATAACACAGATACATTTCACATATACATATCTGTCTTTGTATCTGTCCATTCATCCATCCGTCGATTCATTCATTTGTTCTGGTCTCCTCTTTTAGGAATGATAACTATCTATCAGTTGTTTTTCAGTACATTCTATAAAAACTTCAACAATTTGATTTTCTTCATTATTACATCTGCTTTTTAGTTTTTTTGAACATTATTTTAATTTCTATGATTGCGTTTTTTGTTTCCATGAAACTCAATTTACTTTTTTTGTTTGCTTCATTTTTTCCTTCCTTTCCTTCCTTTCATTTGTTCCTTCCTTCCTTCTTTCCTTCCTTCCTTCCTTCCATCCTTCCTTCCTTTCTTCCTTTCCTCCTTCCTGCTTCCTTCCTTTTTTCCTTCCTTCCTTCCTTTCTTCCTTTCAGGGGGAGTAGTGTCATGTTTTTCTCCCCTTATGCTTTCCTGTTCAAAATATTCTATTGTGATGCCCGTTTCATAGTTTTATTTTGAATACATCAGATCATTTTTAGAAATTAGCTACCTTTTTTTTTCTTGTTTTATCTTATTTTGGTAAAGAAGATGACTTTTCCCATCCTTCAGTTGGGTTGAAATATGTCCAGATGAAATAGAATTCACACTTCCCTACGTGACTATGTAAATTACATTTGGCCCCACTGTCTGTTTACTAGAGAAGTAATAGGAAAAAGCCAACTTCCTGTCCTTTCAGGCATGCATTAGGTGTGGCGATGTCTTGTAGAGGTGGACTCCTCCATCCAGATGAGGAGGTGGAACCCCAACAGACCCTCGTGGCTGTGATTCCTTAAACTGCTTTCCTTATGCGGATTCCACCTCCAGAATGTTCTTTTTTTTTCCCCTTTAGTTGCTAGGTTTTAACGTTTTTATAAATATGGGGGATGAGAAACATTTACAATGGGATCAGGACTGTGGCATTTTCTTGAGTACTTTTCCTGAATCGTTGAAGTAACCCCAAATGTTCTATTCTAATATTTTAGGGGAAGTTGGACCACTGCCACGAACAACCTGGAAAAGATGCTGTAAATTTATAATCAAAGGAAAGACTCCATTGCAGGATGCCATATTGTCCCTGCAGATTTGTTGATGAGTCTAGAAAAGAAACGTCCCAAACTGAAACCTTCCAAGAAGCTTTCTTTCCTTGACAATTAAGATGGTGCGTTCACAATGCCCAAATGGCCAAGAATTTAGCAGAGTTGCTGAGATGCAGAAACAAACACCTTGAATCTTCATTTTTGATTGAATACATTGGGTAGTGCTGCCAACATATGACCTGAATAATTAATGATAAGAAAACAGCTTTAAGAAAGCACTTGGAACTTCCATTCCTTAGCCCTTTAGTCATATCAAAAATCCTGACCATGTATTGTAATTCCCTGAGAAAGGCAATCCACATCTCTCAGCGAGATATTGGGAGATATATCACTGTAAGATTTATTATTTTTGTAGAATTTAAAATAAATTCTAAAGTAGTACTGCTGTTCTAAAACTATATTTTACTAAATTCCTTTTTGCTATGTTTGTAACCTGTAGTAATAATTCATTGGGTTTACTTGTGCTCTGTCAACTTATAATTACTGCAATTGTTTAATTATCTGCTCTGTTGAAGTGGTAAAGTCTCAATATTGTGGAGTCACCTTTGGAAAATATATGTGGTTTTCAGAATTTTTTCCTTAGTCTGTTTTGTCAAAATTGGACCAAGACCCTTCAAAACGCAAAAGTTCTTGGCCTTTATCTTAATAGTTCTGGAGAGATCTGTGTACAATATGTTGTGTATTTTCCTTGTCAGATGCTGTGGTTATCTTTGAATGTGGTTTTTGTAAGAAAATAAGAGAAACTATCATCAATTGCTTTATATTTTTGTTATAACTTGGCTGCAAGTGAGTAAGTCTCATTTACGAAACAGGCTCTCCATAATGTAGGTCAGAAATTAGACTTTATCACTCAAAGCAACTTGTTTCATTAAACAAAAACAAAGAAAAAAATCCTTTTTTAGATTTTATTAAAAAATGTAATTAAATATAGCAACATCAGCAAATATGTTCCTCTCAATTTTAAATTCATGACAAATTACATGGTAGTTTTTGAAATGGTATTTGGAATCTGTTCTGTCGTTTACACTTGTCAACCTTATTTTATTTTATAAATGTTTCATTTTAAAGGTTAACTATAAGTGTAAGCTGTCTGCAAATTGTTTGAGTTAAAAAGAAGTAATAAATATCTAAACATGTTACCAAATATTCTAAGAAGTTAATGTTCAAATTTAATACTAGTAACTCTATTTCTTAAAGTTAAAAATACATGGGCTTTTAAAAATTTTATGCATATATCTGAAACTGTCCATGTTTGTTTTAAAGGAAAAATTGTGCTTTTTCTAAATATTCTCATCAAGTCCCAAGAAATCCTATTTTTCTGTTTATTAGGTGGAAAAGGGATATAACAGAAAAAAAATTAAAAAATCATTTTTCATGAGGCCAAATTTTATCTCTAGAGGCAACTGTTATGTGGTTTATTCCACATCTCTGTTCCCGGTATAATCATACAAAACTGGAAATGTAAGCTAACGTACGTCAACATCCATCACTAACACACCAATCTTGAACAATGAATTTCTCCAAATTTTAATTGAAGCTATTGGTGTTTGAGTAATACCATTTAATAGAGTGATTTTTGTGATATATAAAGTTGAATTTTTAACCTAAGTCTTTCTAAATTATTAATTGCACATCTAAAAGTTAACTTCCTGAGATGTGTTTAAAAAAATACTCACCATGTCCTTTATGATTCTACACATGGATCATGATCTTCTTAAGGGGACTGAAAAATCCTCATTTACCTCGTCTTTTTTTAAATCAGTAGGCTATATCATATGATTGATCACATTGGTGTCTATTTCCTTTATAAAACTTGCCGTGTTATTTTTTGATGTTAATTGTATACAGCATTTCAAATTAATTTGTATCAGAACTTTGTATATGCCTGACTAAAATATTTTCTATTTTACCTGTAACAACCTTCCAGATGCAATCTAAAATTTTATTTTAAGTTTCATATTAAGTAGCTGTTTTTAAGAAAGTGCTACATGGTGACATTGTTTCACTAGGTGACTGACAGGATGAAATTCTTGTTTCAAAATACATGGATTTTTCTACTTTCTCCTTGAGGGTTTTGATGGTTTCCTGTCTCACATTCAAGTCCTTCAGCCATTTTGAGTTAATGTTTGTGTATGGTGTAAGAAAGTGATCTAGTTTCATTCTTCTGCATGTTGCTGTCCAGTTCTCCCAGCATCACCTGCTAAAGAGGCAGTCTTTTTTCCATCGCATACTCTTTCCTACTTTGTCAAAAATTAATTGCATACATTTGTGGGCCCAGTTCTGGGTTCTCTATTCTATTCCTTTGGTCTATGTGTCTATTTTTGTGCCAGTGCCATACCGTCTTGATGATGACAGCTTTGTAGTAGAAGCTAAAGTCTGGGATTGTGATGCCTCCTGTTTTGGTTTTCTTCTTCAATATAACTTTGGCTATTCGGGGTCTTTTGTGGTTCCATACGAATTTGAGGATAGTTTGTTCTAGCTTTGAGAAGAATGTTGGTGCAATTTTGATGGGGATTGCATTGAATGTGTAGATTGCTTTGGGTAGTAATGACATTTTCACAATGTTTATTCTTC
>NC_043713.1:4863702-4886884 GCF_006229205.1 Suricata suricatta
TACATCCTTGGTTAGGTTTACTCCTAGGTATTTGATGGTTTTTCGTGCAATCATGAATGGGATCAGTTTCTTGATTTCTCTTTCAGCTGCTTCATTTTTGGTGTATAGGAATGCAACTGATTTCTGTACATTGATTTTGTATCCTGCAACTTTACTGAATTCATTGATCAGTTTCAGAAGGCTTCTGGTGGAGTCAATTGGGTTTTCCATGTAGAGTATTATGTCATCTGCGAAAAGTGAAAGTTTGACATCTTCTTTGCCAATTCTGATGCCATTTATTTCCTTTTGTTGTCTGAATAAAATATGGTCATTTGTAGGAAAGTGGATGGACCTTGAGGGTGTCATGCTAAGTGAAATAAGTCAGGCAGAGAAGGACAGAAGCCATATGTTTGCACTCATAGGTCTAACAGGAAAACAGAAGAAACCTAATGGAGGACCTGGGGGAGGGGAAGAGGGAAAGAGATTTGGGGAGAAAGAGGGATGCAAAACTTGAGAGACTATTGAATGCTGAAAATGAACTGAGATTTGAAGGGGAAAGGAGAGGGGGAAAAAGAGGTGGTGGTGATGGTGGAAGGCACTTATGGGGAAGAGCACTGGGTGTTGTATGTGAACCAATTTGACAATAAACTATTTTAAAAATGGATTTTTATGGTATGTATGTATAATTTGCTAATTTCATGCATCTTAGCCAAATTTTACTGCATTTATTGACTTGGCATTCATTACATCAAAAAGCTTTATTTCATCTGTCAGAATAAGACTTTCTTTGGGGGACCTGGGGGGCTCAGTTGGTTGAGCATCTGACTCTTAGTTTCAGCTAAGGTCATGACCCCATTGTCAGGGATCAAGCCCTGCATCAGCTCTGTGCTGAGTGTGGATCCTACATGAGATTCTCTCTCTCCTGCTCCGCCCCTTCCCCTTGCTCTCTCTCTGTGTCTCTCTCTCCAAAATAAAATTAATAAATGAGACTTTCCACTATAAGTGCCCTCTTGTGAATTTTTTATACACACACATTTCATGTTTAAGCATTTATAAATGTACAAATGCACGTTTATATGACGTGTATAAATACACAGTTTAGCACTGGGTCCCGGAGGTGTCCCATCCTTCATGACAGCAGGCCCTTTCCCCCATTTTGTCAAAATGAAATTGAAACTACACCGTGCAAAGCAGTTCGTTTTCCACTGATGGCATACATGTTTTCATACACATATAGGTCAGTTTGGGGGTTCAGAATTATGTTCCACTGGTCTATGTATCTTTGCAATGACCATGTGTTAATTACTGTAGGTGTGAGAGTATCTAGTTCTTCAAAAATATCTGAACTACTCTAGATTATTTGCAATTCCATAAAACAACCTGCTAATATCTTTGCAAATAGCTATTTGGGGATTTTGATTATATTTGCTGAACTAATAAACACAATTTGGAAGAGAATTGACATCTTCATAAAATATCAGTGGGGGCTCAGATGAGGTTGCAGAAATGCTATGAATTATACGAAGCAGGGAATTTATTATTGCGATTTAATATGCAGGGGTGGAGGCTGAGGGGTCACCTGGGTAAGTAGTTGCTTCTGGATCTAATATTGGACAGTTACAGTAGGTCAGCCAGATTGGCATTAGAGAAGGAGAGCCCAGGGGGAAGAACAGATTGGATCCTATAAGGACAAGTGGAAGCCGTCAAGGAAAATTGGAACTGGTGTTGGTCTCCTACCACTTGCAGCTACAGCTCAGGAGGGTGACCTGCAGGAGAAGCTGGCTTGAGTGGCCACGGAGCTGTGCATACCCTTGACCCAGAGTAGGAAGTCCGGAATGCTGGAGAGGCTGGGACTGTGCGTGTTGCTTCACATCAAAAATAAACCATAGTTGGGGTGCCTGGGTGGCTCAGTTGTTTAAGCATCCGACTTCAGCTCAGATCATGACCTCACTGTTCGTGGGTTCAAGCCCCGCGTTGGGCTCTGTGCTGACAGCTCAGAGCCTGGAGCCTGCTTCAGATTCTGTCTCCCTCTTTCTGCCGTTTTCCCACTTGGGCTCTGTTTCCCCCTTCTCTCAAAAATAAATAAACATTAAAAAATAAAAATAAATACAAACCACAATTAGCTTGAACGACTACAGTGGTGACTTTAATTCTTGTATCACATGCCGCTTACTTGGTATTACTCCTACCGCCTTGGGAAAACCCTACAAAGAAAGGAACTCTGAGGAACAATGGGTCACTGAGAGAGGCTGACACATTACAGAGCAGCCGCAGTCAGATCTATTTAGAAGTCTGTGAGGGCTCTATTTCCCTCCGCTTACTTGGTAAATCTTCCATTGCTGTCAATAATATGTTGCAGTTTTCTATATTAGATTTATTCCTTGGGCACACGGTAACTACGATGCTTTTGTAAATGGCAGATTTTTATTTCATGTTCTAAAGTGTGCTGTTGATATATGGAAATACAACTGTATTTGCATACTGACCTCATATCTAACAATGTGGTAAGACTGTTCTGATAATATGCTATATGTATTTTGGATATTGTAGGTATGTGGTATTATAATTTCAAACTAGAAAGGTCTCTTTCTTCCCTTTGAATTTTTTATTCCTATCTCATACTTATTACATTTCAAATACCACAATGCAATGTATAATATAAATATATTGTATATAAACATAAACTATATATATGTAATGGTTTATTTATTGGTATAAGGCATCACTCAGACCAATGGCCCTTTTATTTCCTTGAACTTCAAAGTATCTTAGTATATAATATACAGTATCGCATATATAATGATTTTACAAGTTGAAAAATGATTTGTATAGTACGTATGCTATAATGATTTTTGCAAAGTTTC
Source organism: Suricata suricatta (assembly GCF_006229205.1). NCBI lineage: Eukaryota > Metazoa > Chordata > Mammalia > Carnivora > Herpestidae > Suricata > Suricata suricatta. Next base: position 4,866,546 of record NC_043713.1, read on the forward strand.
TGAGATAGTTTTGAAAAAGTGCACTAAAACATTAGCCTCTCGGTATGGAAAAATATTAATTTCAAGTCTTACTTTACAACATGTAAACTATTTAATTCAAAATGGATTACAGATCTAGGGGTTCTAGGGGTTCAGTTGGTTAAGCATCTGACTTCAACTCAGGTCATGACCTCCGGTTTCATGAGTTTGAACCCCGCATCATGGTCTGTGCTGAAAGCTCAGAGCCTGGAGCCTGCTTCCGATTTTGTGTCTCCCTCTTTCTCTGCCCCTCCCCTGCTCATGCTCTCTCTCTCTCTCTCTCTCTCTCAAAAATAAATAAACATTAAAACATTTTTTTTAACCACATAGATTTTAGATCTAAATGTAAAAGGTATAAACGGCCAACTTCTGGTAGAAAACAAAAAAGAAAATCTTTGTGACAATGTGCCGAAGGTTTCCTAAACAGGCTAAAAAACACAAAGAATGGATTCCATCAAGATTAAAAAACTTTGCTCTAAGAAGTGTCCTGTTAAAAACAAAAATCAAAACGGCAACTCACAAAATGAGAGAAAAAAATTGCCACTTACATATGCAAAGATATAAATAATTCTTACAATTGCAGAAGAAGAAGAGAAATTTCCTGAGAAGACGGTGTCCCCACATGAAACTATCTTCGAACCTTTGTCAACACTCATTGTAATTGCAATTAGAAAGTTCCTTCGCTTGGGTGGTTTTACTATAATACAGTTAGACTTGGCCTTCCTTCTTTATTTTTTATTGCTTGACATCCTTTGGTCTTCTGAAATCAACATATGCTTTTATTGCTTTTTGAAAAAAATAATAATTCTCTCGGAAGAAATATCACTTCCCTTATTATTTCCCCTTTTTTCTCAATGTCAAATTAATGTCTATTATACCTTAGGAAAGTATCTTCTTGTCTGAATCTGCCCAGGCTCCCATAATAACAGACCACAGCCTGGGTGGCCTGAAACCCAGGCATATATTTTCTCACAGTTTTGGAGGCTGGAAACCCACCATGAAAGCACCAGCAATCCAGCTTCTGGTGAGAGGTTTCTCTCGCTGTTCACACAGGGGAATTGGCTCCCTGTCCCCACAGGGCACAGAGGGAGTGAAGGCTCTCCAAGGTCACTTCTTATAAGGGCGCAAATGCTATCTATCAGATTAGAGCCCTACCTTTGTGCTTTATTTTGACTTAATTATTTCCTCAGAGACTCTCTCTCCAAATACCGCTACACTGGGGGTTAAGGCTTCAACTTATGATCTTGGGGAGGAAACAAACATTCAGTCCATCACACTTCTACTTACTTGTACCTTCTTTTGTTTTATTTTCATCTTCACTCTGGATTGTTTGGAATATCTTCTGATGTACTTTTCCCATCTACTAATTTTCTCTTCAGATCCACTTTTATATCCATCTGCTGGATTTTTAATTTCAGCTATTATATATCATTCTAGAATTCTAATTTAGTTTTCCTTTCTATTTTCTACATTTCTATCAAAAGCTTCAGTTTTGTCCTGGGTTATTTTTAAAAGGTTAAGCTTCAATAGTTTCAAAAAGAGAGGAAGGCAAACCATAAGAGACTCTTAAATACAGAGAACAAAGGGAGGGTTGATGGGGGAAGGGTGGGGGAGAGGGGAAAATGGGTGATGGGCACTGAGGAGGGCACTTGTTGGGATGAGCACTGGGTTTTATATCTAAGCAATGAATCATGGAAATCTACTCCCAAAGCCAGGAGCACACTGTGTAGACTGTATGTTAGCCAACTTGGCAATAAATTATATTTAAAATTTTTTGAAAAAAAAAGGTTAAGCTTAGATTTTTAAGATCTGAGTTTGGTAACCTCACTAATCTGAATCGTATGCGATCTGTCTCCATTGAATATTGTTTTTCTTGACTTTATATCACACTTTTTGTTTAGTTTGTGTTTTGCTGATTCTGATAAAATAACAAATTTTTAAAATTTAGAAATAATTTGAGATCTAACCTAAAATTTGCTCCTAAGATCATTGAGTTTTTTTTCTGACAGGTAATTTATGAATCAAATTAAACTCATCTCAAGGGTTTCTGTGATTGAAATTTAGTCTCAAGCATTGGCATTTCAAGGATACCTTTTCTCCTACGGATTGCCACCCCAGACTCATAACTAATGCTAAGGAGCCTGACCACCTGTTTTGCAGATAATGTGCTCTAATTTTGGCTGTCAAAGAAGTTGTTTGAACCTTATGTTTTCAGTTTTCTCTGAACAGGCTAACAGTGTGGGAAAGGGGGCTCTGAGTGTTAGATTTACTTCTCAGGTTCTTGGTGCAATAATTCTTCACCGTCTTGTAATGTCTCTCATGCCTCCAAGAGTATTTTATAAGTTACTTTCTTTGCATTTTCTGGTTGACTTTACTAGGTCCATATGACCCAGTTAGTCTGCCATCAACCAAATCCTTAATAAGGTAGTTTTTAAAATTTATCTAACATGTATTTAATTTTGAGAGAGAGAGAGAGAACATGAGCAAGGGATGGGACAGAGAGAGAAGGAGACACAGAATCTGAAGCAGGCTCCAGGCTCTGAGCTGTCAGCACAGAGCCCAATGCAGGGCTTGAACTCATGAACCCATGAGGTTATGACCTGAGCCAAAGTCGGAGGCTCAAGCAACAGAGCCACTGGGGTGGTGCCCTGTTAATAAAATTTTAAAACTATGCTCCTAAAGAAAGTCAGCAGGTAGAGCAATCAGATACCAAAGGCAACAATAACAAGTAGGTTGTTAAAACATTCCCCGCCATGACCTTCGCAGATAACACCACGGATGGCAAGAAAGAGGGCCAGCGAATTACAATATGGAAGTGAACAATGACCGGTGATCACTTTCTTTGTGCTGGTCAGCCTTCTAAGATCTGTTGCAGTTTCTCTTTTAACCAAAGGAAATGATGGATCAGATGGTACTGATTCCCCCACCTTCGGACAGGAAGAAGGAAACAGAGAGGGTAGGTCTCCCGTCTGCCTCACAAAGGCTGGAGGACAAGACTCCAGCTCAGCTCCTCTGAACTCAGAGCACTCCCTTTGCACAGTGACACCGTAATTCTCAGAGGGCTGGCTCAACGACCAGAGCGCCCAGAGGGGTGACTCGCCTGAAAGTGTCTTTGTGAGGGGAGCAGATCTGCCCCTACACGGCTCCTTCGGCAAGAGTGTGAGGTGCAACAGATCTGTGGTTTTCATTTTCTCCTTCCAAAGACCCTTCTTCATCAGGATTATAAAGTCCCACCTTGATATTGCATACTGGGTACGTTGTGGATAAAGTCTTCAGTTTCCCAGATGTGATAGAGTATGGTTTATGTTCCAGCCACTAGTCTGTCGTGCACATGATGTTTGGGAAGAGAAGTGACAGTGTCTCAGGTTGGAAAGACATAGTTTTGGGTGCTCTTGCATTTTGCATTATATAGATATATATAATACTATACTATTTTCTGTTATAAGCACCTAATAGTAAAATTAAATGACTCTTTACTAACCTCTCTCTCACACCCAGAGCCCTTATAAATATCCAAAATGGACTGCTTTAAATAATCTCTGAATGAGCTACAATGTTGTGTATGTAAATAAAATGTCTGTTTCCATTGTCCCCGCTAAGGAAATTGTGGTAGTGTATTTAGGCTTTCAAGAAAACCTTGACCGTGAGAGTGAGAGCATTTTGGTTAGAGGATAGGCCTAATGAATACAAGATTGACAATGGACCAGACATTTTTTTTCCTTTTTATTTGAAACAGTACTTCAAATTAACCTTTAATAAAGTCTTAAATAATTTAAATTTTGTGCCAGATCCAATGTTCTGCCTTTTTATATATTCCAAAATGTAACCAAGAGAGGTGAAAATAAGAGAAAAGTTTATTTTAAAATGTTTATTTAATATTATAACAATTTAATATAGTTGTAAAGTGCAGAAATATTTAATACAAAAAAATAAAAGTAGTCTAAATAATTTATTTTTCTTCCAACCTAATTAGTTCTCAGTCGGGTTCTGAGACCTATCTGCAAAGATTCTGGTTTTTAACATAAAAAAATACATATTCTTAAAGGATAAGTTAAGAAAAATGAAAATAAAATAACAGAAAAAAGTTTTATTTAGCAAGTTTTTAAACACAAAAGTGAGCAAAAGCAACTGTAATTTACTAAGATATGTGGATAAAAGAAATGCGATACACTGAAGTCAAGAAGAGTAAATAGCTTGAGGGGCGCCCAGGCCGCTCGGTTGGTTAAGTGTCTGACTCCTGCTTTCGACTCAGGTCCTGATCTCACAGATTGTGAGATCGATCCCCATATTGGGCTTCTTTCTCTTCCTCTCTCTCTTCCCCTCCCCTGCTTGCACATTCTCTCTCTCCTCTCAAAATAAATAAACTTAAAAAAAAAAGAATAAAGTGTTTGAAAATGATAAGGTGATGACGAAACTCATGACGTGAGGAAGGACGATGAAGTATTTAACTGGATGGTTGTGTCGGTAATCTGCTGTCAAGATGGAGTCGGAAGCAGAGAAGATTTACGTAGGTTATCAATCTGTCTTGGGGGGATGGGATCTTTTAGGTAACACAAGTCTCTTTGTCAGAGAAATGAGATGTTTCTAATATAAGATGGAGCAATCTCAGGAGTGATAGAAAACAAGGCTGTCAGACACCCATCAAGATAACGTCAAGGTGACTTATGACTCTTTTATGTGTATCGGCCATTAGTTAGTTAAAATAGTCGGAACTCAAAGTGTTCTATTATAGTGAAATATAACTCTATACAGATGACCGTATTTTTTTAAATAAATGAAAGATAAAAGGAAATAATAGCCCAAGACTGAAAAAATAAAATCGCAAATATTGTACCAGGAATATGACTGAAACAAAGGAAACATAAATGAACCTCATTTAAGGTAAAGTTGCACATTATAAAAAATTCACCAGAGAATGTTGCTCTTTGCAATCCTTACTATAAACTATGGGATCCAAACTACTTTGCTAAGGTGCATTATAAGACTTCTCTAATCTTGTTTTTTATCTCCTACTTCTAAACAGTAAGAAGAAATTATGCTGGCTATGCAAGTTTTCATCGATGGGATTTATTATTTAAAGTTCATATATTCTTGATGTATTTCTAGCCATTGTTCCAAATGGAAACAGAAGAGGGAGAATTTTCTTCTTAAAGTTGTCTTATCTGTGAGTGCAAATACTTTAATCTGTGGCAGAACATATAAAACATGTGAGTTGTAGAATTTCTGAACAAAATCACAAGTTAATCAAATGGCTAATATTTATGCTCTACACACAGCTTAAATCTGTGAAGGAGCTTAGTATCCATAGCAACTATCATAGCAAAACAGTCTGTTTTTTTCCCATACTACTTTTTTTGTTTTGTTTTGTTTTAGATTAAGAAGAATTCCCTAGGCTTATTGTTAATATTTTGTGCTAGCAAACTACTGAAGCAGGGAAAGAATCTTGCTAGCAACTGTGTTTGAGATTAACTTCTGAAAAATTAATTTGCTAAAGACAAGAGTGAAAGCCAAATGGTTGCAATAAATACAACACAATCAAATATATGAAATTTATAGAGTCATTAAAAAGGTCAAATTTAGAATCACCAGCTGTGAATCTAATTGAAGCAAAAAAGGATTGATTTCTTTATAGTTTTCTGAACAACCAGTTATGCAAAAACAGGCATTAGGCAAAAAAACCAATTGGTGCTAATTCATTACAACTACTCAATATATTTTACAAAAATAATCTATCTGTATAGGAATCTTTGATCCAAAATCAATGTTAAGCCTTTATTACTTTCTTTTTTTTCAGAAGTTTAAATTTCCCTAATGTGGAAAATACCATGATTAAAAAGTAAGTCTTTTGAGAATACACAGGTCAATGTATAACTCAGTCACTTACATTTCTGCAAAGTCAAAGTTGGGATGGAATGAATGGTTTCCAAGTGAGAGTATTGATACGATTTGTCCCTTTATTTTGAGAAACACATTAGGGTTGGCTGACTAATGATGTTGCAGTCATGTCACATTATCTATCAGAGAAGAGAAATAAGTGCCATTTATTTCCTTTTATATATTTAAACTTTTTTAAACACTTTATTTTTTTTTGAGAGAGAGAAAGTGAGAGACAGTGTTGCTAGGCTCAAACTCACAAGCCATGACCTGAGCCAAAGTCAGAAGCTTAACTGACTGAGCCACCCAGGCCCCTTCCTTTTATATATTTAGACCGGGTGTTATCAAACCTTGGTCTGCATCAGAGTCACAGAAGAACTTATGAAATCCCAGATGGCAGACTATCTCCTTCTTCCAGTGATTTGGCCTCAAGAGGTCTGAGGTGAGGCCTGCAAATTTTGATTGCCAACAGGCTCCTGCGGGAGGATGGTGATGTTTTACGAGGGACGGCCCTCTGCAAACCTCCACCTTAGAATTTAAAGCATCTCCCGACCCCCAGCTGTTACAATTGAGTGTACACCGGCTTTTTTGGTCATTTGTTTGTATACAGTAAAACCTTGGATTGCGAGAATAATTTGTCCCAGAAACAAGTTTGTAATCCAGAGCACTCATATATTCATGTGAATTTCAAGAACCATTGGCTCAATTGTGATCATGTGACATTCGACATTGTGTATTATTTCAGTTGCAATAATCACTCACTCACGTATCGAGGTAAAATGTATTAGAAGTCTTTGCTCGTCTTGCAGAACACTCGCAGAAAAAGTTACTCGCAATCGAAGGTTTTACTTTATTTCCTTGTGGGCTACTTCCTTTGGCAACTTAACCTCTAATTCTTAATTCCCTTCATAGTAATATAAAAGATCTCCCTAAAATTTGTTTTTAGTCTTCTATTTTTGAAGTTTAAACTATCACATCTTAATGGGTTACTCTCAAATTTCTCTAGATTAGCCCTGTTGAAGTCTCCACCACACATTTCAAATTTATTTGCTTGGTTACATGAAACTGACCCTTGGATCCTGTGATCCGATCTTAACTATTCCTCACAAATCTAAATGACAGAAAACACTTGACATAGCACATCAACACATCTACCTTCTGTGATTCCCATAAGAAAATCTGACTTTTCTGATTTAAAGATCTACATTTTATAAGTACATTCGGCCTTTACTTCTTAAAATTCTCTTTATACATTCCACATGTTCTTGAAATAAGTTGAACATAGAGTGGAAAGAAGTCCATTGTTTTTTTGATTAGTGTTTAAGGAATCTAAATTTCTATCACAACATATTAGTTTAAACTGCCTAGTTCTCATTATTTAAAAAATATTTTGGGGGGCACCTGAATGGTTTAGTTGGTCAAGTGTCTGATGTCAGCTCAGGTCATGATCTTGCGGGTTGTGGGTTTGAACCCCTCACTGGGCTCTGTGCTGACAGCTCAGAGCTTAGAGCCTGTTTTGGTTTCTGGCCCACCCCCACTCATGTTCTGTCTGTCTCTCTCTCAAAAATAAATAAACATTAAAAAAAAAGTTTTTTCAAGATATTTTTCTTCCAATATAACCGATGGATATTATACCCTGAACAAGTATTAACGCTTGTGTTAGGCAGGCTCAAGCCCAAGCTGATGACACACACAGACCACAAAATACCAAAGCTTATTTTTCACTGGTACAAGGATCTAGGGTAAGCTCTGGGTCAGCAAGTCTTTCAGGAACGCTTCCTGGCAGGAAAGCTCTGGCCTTCTTAACATGCAGTTCCCATCTTTGCATCTAAAGTGACTGTCCATTTGTCTAAAGCGGGTGTGTCCTTAGTGCAGCTCACCAACGTCTCTGTTCCAACCAGAGACACATGGGAAGAGCATGAAGACAAGGACATCCACATATATATATGCACTTAGTAGAAGTTGCACACATTCATTTTATGACCTGTAGGTTAACATTTACTCACGTTGACCTCTAGCAATGCAGAACGTGCTGGATCTCATCTTGTGGATGAGGCACTATGTTACCTTGACTTTGGACTATTTTTTCTAAGATTTTCACATCCTGAATAGCCTATTGGAGGTAAAGAGAATGTCTCCCCTCAAGACCAAAGTCAGGCATAGCTGCTGCTCACTGGCTCTTGGCTTCCTAAACTCAAGTTTCGTTTTCTGTAACTCAGTCCCTTGTGTGTGTTATGTTATCCAGCCCTGCTCATACAACCCTGTGGAGATGGGAGCTCAGGGAACTGCCACAAAAAAGCTTATTCTCTGGATACTGTTACTGCCTTCTACCCATCCGTCAAACTGTGGCAGGCTCTCTTGCATGTCTGCAAGTAGAGAAGAAGCCCAGTCTCTTGAGGATTATTGCACTGGGGAGATAATGATAAGATGGTGACAAAAACACGACTTTGTGGAAGAGACAGGATGAGGGCATTAGAAGCCGATGAATGATGGCAGAGATCTCTTCAAAATGAAGCTTCCTTTAGAGTCTCAGAGAGATAATGGACTCATTATTTATGTGCTCCCTGTGGACAGCTTGATCTATAATGCCCGCAACTGAATTAGAAAAAAATGACATGGAATTTGGACCTAACTTTAGCTGAAATCAGTGACATGTCTTGTCTTGAAGATGCTCAATTCAGCCACACCTCACTGGCATGACTGATTTTGAGGATAGATTGGTGCTAGATTTGGTCCTTATAGCTCAAGGGCAGATTTTGCAATCTCTAATATTCCAGATTGATTAATAATATTATATAATAACTTAATATTATCTGATGGATGTTTCATGCCACATGCAATGCTCAATACAGAAACTCAAAGAGAAAGTCACCTGTTTATCTAAGGTCAAATCAGATAGTTATCGAAGGTTTCTACTTGGATAGGTCTGGGACTCTGGGAGAATGGTTGAGGTCAATACTGCAAGGTTGTCTCACTGGGCTGTTTGGGATTCTACAGACTGTAGTTTAAGAAAATTCCAAATGAGACAAATTTAAAGAACTTGGGACCAGTTCTGTGAAGCCAATGTAATGCTGTATACATTGGGAACTTAGCCAGAGACAGGAAGGTATAGAAACCAGGGTTGAATATTGTTGGCGGACAATCCTCCTGGGCTCTCCCACTTCAGCACATTTTGCAAGCAGCATATGTCAACAAATGCTTTTTTTCAGGACCATCTTTGCAAGATGTTTGTTTATTAAACAGCTTCAGAAGATAAAATGCCTCCCTCTAGAAAATAGGGCAATTATGTCTCATGCCTTTTGTAGAAGGTCTGCTCTCCCTGACCTCCAAGTTCTTTTCCTGTAACACAATCCACATTGTGAACACATGTCATTTGTCCCTCCTCATGTCTTCTTGTGGAAACTGGAGCAGCAAAATGTTTCTGCTTTGCTGGAACAGGCTGGATTGATATAACGGTTTGGTGAACTGTGTCCCTCCAAACTCATATGTTCATGTACTAACCACCAGTGCCTATAGTATAATTGGAGATAGAACCTTTCTTTTAAGAGGTAAGTAAGTTAAAATGGAGTCATAAGGGTGTATCCTAATCGAATATGACTGGTGTTTTTATAAGAAGAGGAGACTAGGACACAGACACACACGGAGAGGAAGCCAACTACAAGCTGAGAAGAGAGGCCTCAGAAGAAACCAACCTTGCTCTTGGACACCGTGATCTTGGACTTTTAGCCATTGGCACTGCAAAAAAAATAAATTTTGATCTGTAGTCCTTTGTTATGGTGGCTGTAGAAAACTAATACTGTACTTAGTATGAGGAATAAAGTCCTTTTGTCTCTGATTCAGGAGACTCATGTTTCTATTTTTGTTTTTGTCCTTTTGGCATCAATCCAGGCTACCCTGTTAGATGGCAAGTCAAGTACCACTTCAAACATTCACAATTTGGGGCAAAGAAAAGTTGGAAGTATGATCTCTAGCTGTGTGATCAAATGCCCAACACAGTTCAGATTGGGAAGAAAGCTGCTGTTACTAAACTGAGGAAGGTTAGGGGGTGCCTAACCTGACTCAATTGGAAAAGCATCTGACTCTTGATTTTGGGGTGGTGAATTCAAGCATCATGCTGGGTGTGGGGATAACTTATAAATAAACAAACAAACAAACAAACAAACAGATAAATAAGGAGGGTTAGGATAGATAGACCCTAGGGCTAGGGGCTGGGGGCTGGTAGGCAGAATAAGAAAAGTGAATAGTAGAAATAAAAGAGAATAATAACTCATGAGGATGAAGATGGAGTATATATTTGCTTATTTAATCATTTAAAAGAGTACAAACATATTCTACAGCAGCATTTTCCAATGGTTTTTTTTTATTTTTTTTTAATGTTTTATTTATTTTTGATACAGAGAGAGACAGAGCATGAGAGGGGGAGGGGCAGAGAGAGAAGGAGACACAGAACTGGAAGCAGGCTCCAGGCCCTGAGCTAGCTGTCAGCACAGAGCCTGATGCGGGGCTCAAACCCATGAATGTGAGATCTGACCTGAGCCGAAGTCGGAGGTTTAACCGACTGAGCCACCCAGGCGCTCTCCAATGTTTATTCTGAGGATTAAAACAGAAGTTTCAGAACGCCTGAGTGGCCCCTTTGGTTAAGCGTCTGACCCTTGATTTTGGCTCAGTCAGGATCTCAGGATCACGAGCTCAAGTCCTCCATCAGACTCCATGCTGCTCTGTGATGAACCTGGAGGCTGCTTGGGATTCTCTCTTTCTGCCCTCCCCCCACTTACGCACATGTATGTTCCCTCTCTCTCTCTCTCTCTCTCAAACTAAATAAATAAACAATTAAAAAAATAGAAGTTTTTGTGTCAACCAATGTTAAATAGTGACTTCTTTATGAGCTGTCAGAGGTTTTAATATGCTAATGACTGTTTCAACACTCTGAGAGAGTTATAGTGGTAATTGTTCCTAACATTTTCACAGAAACTGATGTATTAGTATCCCATGGTCGTAATTTGAAAAATTCTGTTCAGTTACACAGAATTATAGTTAGAGTAACACAGAATTCTAGTCCAATGTCTTCATTTATGATTTAGTAAACTGATAACTTTATAATTAACTTGACTTAATGCTGATAGAATAAAAAATGAGATCCATTTACTGGTTCCCATACTAATGGTTTTTCCAGAATAAAACACTTTTTTTTAAATAGGCACAAATTTAATTTAAATAAAGTTTAATGTAATGCAAAAAATATATGCCTTAGATATTTTTTGTATTTTATTTAGCATATTTGTACAAAGTTAATTTGGTAGTAGTAAACTCCTAGTACTAAATGATTTGATTATTAAAATATTAAGGTAATCCTTGACGTTAGCCTGGTGAGGCTCATTTAAGAATTCCAACTTCCAGATCTGCAAGATAACCCACTTGTGTTGTTTTAAGCCAGACATTTGTGTTGTAGCAAGAATTGTATGTATGCAGTAGACTGAACTGAATAAATGTAATGATAACATAAATGGTTCATAAGACCAAACACCACTATTTCGCAGGAAGTTAGTGTCTTGGTCCTCACTCATCTCGGTGATGTCTTCCTCTTCCCTGACAGCATTCCCTTCTTGACCTCCCACCCAGGACCTACTTGGTTTACAAAACAGTCATGGCCCTCGTGTGTTTTGACTGGAGAAGATTGGTCTGAAACCATGCCTTGATAAATATTAGCCACTGACTAGGAGAACCAGACAGGAGTTTCATTACAAAGTGATCACACCTCTTTACAGTGAGAAGTCTGTTTCTCGGAATGACAAGGCTGGAGACAAAGATTCCTGGGCATTTTCCCCCAACACTTTCTGAGGCAATCGGCAACCACATGATGAACTTTTCTGTAAAACAGGCCCTAAATACAGAGCACTTAAAAGCTGATAGGAGAGGATTCATCAAAGAAAACCTGATAGGAGTTTAACCTTATCTGCAATTTACAACTTCTTGCAAATGTCTTTCTTGACCTTCCTGCTTCACTGCAAGCAAAAAATGTAATCCTTTCTTCAGCTCTGGCAACTGTCTCATTAAGGTGTCTGACTGTGATAATCTTACTACAGTGAGAACTTTTTGCAAATCTCTTCCCATTCATTGGTAGTTTCTTAACTTGACAGAGGACCTAGACCACCAAAATGACAATTTTCTCAAGCTCTCATTGTAACGTCAATAATTCAGTTTGTTTCGTGTTTCTGGATTTTGCCTTTTGTTTTGTGCTGTGTGTGTGTGTGTGTGTGTGTGTGTGTGTGTGTGTGTGTGTTTACTCTCTATGTGAAGACATGAATTCTTCTCACTATTTCTTTCTAATTCTCTTCTGAAATTGACTACAGCTTTCTGAAATTGACTACAGCTTTCTACGCTTCAGGTGTTTAACAATTGGATGAAATAAAAATAATCAAGAAATGACTTACAGATTCAAGTCTGCATTAAGAAACAAAAACAATAAACATTTGCTTATTTTAAAACAAATATGTTTAGAAGACTGTATAATGCATTTCTTGCATAATACCTAATGTTTTAAGTTCTTGAAATCCTTCATCATTTTTAGCCATTGAAACTGAGAAAACTCCATTGTATATCTATGATGTTAAATGTTGCATTCCATACTGAATAATAGCAACAATGATTTTATTGATCATCAGCTCCAGTGTTTCAATTAAGACTTTGCTCATTTTAGATAATAAGAAAAGTTGAGTACACGTATTTTAAAATAAGATCTAAATGATTGCATAAATTCATGGTTTAAATTATGTCTCAATTTCTTTCTGAGCAGTAATCAGTATACTCCTCTTTGATGTATCTTAATACCTGAAGTCTGGTAGACCACCCCACATTGTCATAGGTGTTTATTTATCTAAAGATCAAAGCAATTGGCAAGTATTTTGGCTTAATAGTAGAACTGACAGATCCTTCATGTCAAAACTATGTCGAATCAAGGTAAAACAAGCATGTGTTAAGGCTAGTTAAGAAGGTGCTAGCATATGTGTGATGCAGCAATAGCATCCAAAAAGGCCCAAACACTCACTTCCATATGGGACATGATAAGGCCTAGACTCACAGAGGGAGAGTGTTGAGGTGCCCTCCCCAGGCTTTGCATTTGGCATAACTCTGAATATACAAATTAGTGTTCTAAGATTTATTCCACAAACATGTATTAAAAGCCTACTATGTGCCAACACTATGCCAATTGTTTAAAACCAAAATTAGGATTCTTTTGCTTTCTGGGACACATTCCTTTAGTGAATCCCCCCATGTGTTGAATCATTTTTATTTCCATATCCATGTAGCACGTCTCTCTAAATACCTGGCCTGGTCTCTCCAGTGACCCCTCCTCACTTTTTACTCCAAGTACAAGTCAGTTTTCCTGACTTACAAAGCCCTGTCACCTTGAACTAGACTCTATTTTTCTCATAGACTCTTTCCCAGCTACACTAACCCTCTTATAGTTTCTTGTATATATTAGCACATTCTCAACTCCAGGTTTGCCTCTAACTCCACCTGGGTTCTTACCTAGCTAACCCATGGTTAGTGTACTCACCGCTTTCTGGGCTTGCTTCAAATGCCATATTATTTTCTGATCTCCTTATCTAAAATTACAATAATCTTGGGGTGCCTGGGTGGCTCAGTCAGTGAAACGTCCAACTTCAGCACAAGTCATGATCTCATGGTCCATAAGTTCGAGCTCCACATCAGGCTCTGTGTTGACAGCTCAGAGCCTGGAACCTGCTTTCGATTTTGTGTCTCCCTCTTTTTCTGCCCTTCCCCTGCTCAAGCTCTGTCTCTCTGTCTCTCAAAAATGAACGTTAAAAAAATTAAAGATAAATAAAATAAAATTACAATAATCTCCCTTCCCCTTCCCCCAACATATTTCTTCCAGGATATATCTAGGATTGTGTTTATTTATATTGCATATTATCTGTCTATTGCACTGCTCAGGCAGGAAATGTTGGTTTTGTTCATTGCTGGATCTCTAACACCAAGAACAACATTTATAATATCCTAGATTCAAGTATTTGAGAAATGAATGAATGAAAAACAGCACCAGCCTATGCAATTTATACACATTTATTCAGTGCCCATACAACACTTCTGCACATGAAAACACTCAATGCATTTTGACTTAAGGCCAATCAAACTTAAATAAAGGATTGTGACATAAGGTGAAACAAGAGGAAAGGAAAGGTTGAATCTGAATAGTACAAAAGGTATTGCTTCTAGTTTCAATACAGAAAGTAGAATGAATAATATAGCTTTTCATAGGAATAAAACAGATGAAGCGCATAGGCTTCCTTCTATTTGTGCTTTCTCTTCCAGGCAGTGTCCAAGAACACGGTGTCCTTTGTATTTCAAGCTCTTCTTGATACCTTTTCAAGCTATATAAAAATAACTGGATATACTGTGTTCTGTATTTCCATTTTTAGCTTACAGACTTTTCATCCATCCATCCATCCACCCAACCACCCATCCATCCATACACCCACCCACTGATCCATCCATCCATTACAAAGATGTCAAGAAACTTCTACATTGAACCAAGACAGGATACCTCAGTATAACATAATTATAGAAAATGAAAATGAAAATGAAAAAAAATACACTAGATTTGCAGATATGCTCTTCATCTACAAAGAAAAGTTTCTACACACAAAGAAAAGTTTCTTTGCACAGTTTTACAGCCTAACTAAAGTCTTGCCCCCAATTCTATAGTCTTAGTAAAGTATAGACTCAGACATTCCACTATTGATATATGATCAAAAAGGAAACTCTTTAATTCTTGTTTTGAATAAAAATAGTGTTGAGAAGATTTAGAATATATTTACATATTGCTTGAGTAAGGTGCCCCAGTAGGCCAGCATCTGAAGGCGGCCTACTGTACTTAGCCTCACTCCCCCTGAATCGTATGCTGCTGATTTGGAGAATATGGATGGCTTTCAGCTCAGAATGGGGCAGCTGTTCTATTTTTATTCTGGAACCAACCTAAACAACACATATTTCATACTTAGAGTTAACACTGAGCTGAGCTGAATTCAAACTACTGACCTGGAAGTGAATGGTCTCATTTTTCTTTATAGCAGACTCTTAAGATATCAATTCCTTGATACATTCAGAAAATGAGCTTAGCAAAATCTATACCTTCTTCATTGTGTCTCTGTCTCTGTCACACTCATATGCATATATCACACTAGAGTTATAAGTTTCTAAAAATAAGAAAAGCTAAAAGGGAGAAAATTAAAATATAAGGTACTGAAGAACCTCACAGTGGATGTTTGAAAGCATGGATAGTACTGAACATTATGTTTACTATTTTTTTCCTATATATGCACACCTATGTAAGTCTGATTTGTAAATTAGGCACAGTAAGAGATAAACAACAATAAGTAATAATATAATAATTATAACAATACACTGGAAGAAAATGTATATGAATGTGATCTGTCTCTCAAAATATCCTATTGTGCTCTATTCACCCTTATTTTTGTCATGATGTGAGATGACGCAGTGCCTATGTGATGAGATGAAGTGAGGCAAAGGACTCCAGCATTGTGATGTAGAGTTAGGCTACTACTCTCCTCTGACACAGGTAAGAAGGCGAATCATCTGCTTTGGGATGTGGTAGATTTGGGGTAACAAAGCAGGAAAGCAAAACCTTGATTAAAGGTGAGGGGCCTAATGTACTCTTATGATACCAATGTTACTATTATTATTATTATACTATTTCTAATAGCTATGCTATTATTGGTAATAGAAGTACTAGTCTTTCTTAAGTAGAAGGGAACATTGGCATATTGTCTAGTATTATATTCACAATTATAGTTCATGTGACCAACATAGTTCTGTGTCACTCAATCTGAATATAAAATTTGTTATGTTACAGGACTATAAGGATATCTCAATCTATTCTATGTCTTCTAAGAGTTCGTGATCCAGCTAAAGAGACCAGAAAGTTGCCTGTAATAGAATTAAAGCATACTCTAAAGTAAGTATAATTCAGTGTCAAAATCATTAATGAGGGCAGTAAGTGATAATGTTCAGAGGAGTAAGATATTCCTGAAGACCTAACATTGTGGGGAGTGTCTTGTAGGAAATGGGGTCAGATAACTAATGGAGGACACTGAGCATTCTAATTGCTGGAGGAAATGAGAAAGGGCATGATTGCTACAAATTATTTAGGAGTCTTACTGAAAGTATATGTAAGAAATAAACTTAATTTAAATAAATAAAACAAATCAATGACTTGTTTTTACTATAATTATGGAAAGTTGAGCAGTTTTATAGGATCCATTATGATTTGGGAAGTGACCAGTCTTCAGTGACCTACAGTGTAGGTCATGAGCTTCATAAATTTCTTTCTCTGCAGATTTGCAATCACTGCTTTTTGGTTATACAATGCCTGCTTGAGAATTTCAGGTGACAGTTGCATAAACATTCTCAGATTCATAGCAATCAGGCCCTCACAAAATGTTTGTTGACCTAAGATTAAGTCTCAGATATTTGGGGAAGTCTTCCCATCACACAATGACATAAATTTAATTATGTAGTCATAGATAAAGCTCAATTACCCTGTCATCACATCCTGTGGGATATTATTATCTATTCAATGCACCTTTGCCCTTGATAAAATAAACTCAAAGCCAATTCTTCAAGAAGAATTTGTCCCCACTTTTCTTCCCCTCTTTTAAGTGCTTTCTAAATATTTGTTTCTGATACATGAAGCATCAGACTTTCAAGGTTTTGTAAAGGAACAAGAATGAGTGAGGTGTAAGCGGCATTAAGAAACGTTGCTGAATGTTTCACTTCAAGTGCTAGGGGGTAATAATGGTTTTGAAAGAGAAAATAAAGTTTCATAGCCTGTATTTTGTTGAATATAAACTTATTTCAGCACTGAAAAAGTGTGAGTACATGTTTTCCATAAGTCATTCTCTCATCTTGGAAATTCAACTACTGACATAAATGATCTCAGACAAAATTGTACAGGAAGAAAAGTTGTTCTGGATACCCCTCAGGCACTCCAATCATTTTTATTCCATCCTGAAACTTCTTTCATGTCCTTCCAGGACGTTAGTAGAATTTCTTTTTAACTGTGCAAGCTTTCTTGGGCCTCCTTGAATTATATTCTAAAGATACATATGTTTGGCTTCTTTTTCTACTGAAAAATAGAAATGCCTTTCTCTTACTACCTAAGTGACTGTTAGAAGGTTAGGTATTATTACAAAAATGTCAAGTAAACATTAAGTTACTTAAAACCACATATGATTGCTTCTCTTCCTTCTCAAACTCACTATACCCCATATGTCCATATAAATGAATACAGGCCTCCAAGTGGTGACTCAATGATTTATTTTTATTATTTTTAAAAAGTTTACGTTTATTTCTTTTGAAAGAGAGAGAGAGAAAGTGAGGGCTAGGCAGCAAGAGAGAATCCCAAGAAGGCTTCACGTCATCAGTACAGAGCCCAATGCTGGGCTCAAACTCATGAACCTTGAGATCATGACCTGAGCCTAAACCAAGAATTGGCCACTTAACCCACTGAGCCACCTAGCTGCCCCTTGTGTGTGTACGCTATAAAAGTAAGTCATCGGGGCACCTGAGTGGCTCAGTCAGTTGAGCAGCCAACTCTTGGTTTTAGCTCAGGTCATGATCTCATGGTTCCTGGGTTTGAGGCCTGGATTGGGTTCTTTGCTCAAAGCAAGGAGCCTATTTTGGATCCTCTGTCTCCCTCTCTCTGCCCCTCCTCCCCATAAAAAATAAATAAATGTTTAAAAAGTTTTAAAAACTTTATGAAGTACATGTATATGATGCAAGATCTATAAAACATATTTGGAATAGACATATGACCTTGATAAACATCATTCATTGAAACCAAATCTAAAATTAATTCTAGACTTTCCAATAATCTCTTTTCCTAGACCAACTGTTGGTCCTAGGTCTAACGAATTTACTCCTTACATGTCCTACACTGAATTGATAAAATAACTGTGTGATGTTCCCCAGCAGAGTACGATTACTTGTAATTACAAGTCAAAGAGGCTGATAACAGTACTGATACATGTGAACAATTTGGGGAAGGGGAATTGATTTGGATAAAAAATAAAGACATAAGTCTGTTAAGAGTGTTACTCAGTGCGTAATTGGAAAGAAGCAGCTATTCTGGATAGGAAAGTAAATTTCCTGGAAAGGAGTAGGGGGCTGGAGACATCTCTGGGTATGTTCAAACTGTCTGACACACTTGTCTATGTTTAGGACTTGGACATGACTGCCATATGAATAGATGAGATGGACAATGAGGTCATCTAGTTCAGGCCAAATTAGAGTAAGAGAGGATGGATTTATCCTCCTGCCTAAAATCAGTAAAACTCAGTACAAGATTTAAGAAACAACAGTTTTCAAGCCATTTGACATCAGGCAACTGAGGATGATGATTCATGAGAGGAAGAAAACCAAATGAAGAAAACCCTATAACTGCTCCCACTTACTGGCTGAAAAGAATGTCCATGCCATTACCAACTGCACACTTTAAACGTGGAGGGGCGCCTGGGTGGCTCAGTCGGTTGAGCATCCGGCTTTGGCTCAGGTCATGATCTCATGGTTCATGGGTTTGAGCCCCGCGTCGGGCTTTGCTGACAGCTCAGAGCCTGGGGCCTGCTTCAGATTCTATATCTCCCTCTCTCTCTGACCATCCCCTGCTCGAGCTGTCTCTCTATGTCTCTCAAAAATAAATAAAAAACATTAAAAAGTTTTTAAATGTGCAGTTTATTTTATTTTTATTATATCTCAACAAAGCTCTTAAGAAGAATTATCAAACTTTTATCATACATCTACCATGTGTGCAGCACTGTGCTAAGCACATTTCACTATGGATTCTCATTTAATTTCGCCATAATTTATGAACATCATTTATGAGTTGACCTAATTTTGCCATGTAGCTTCTATTCATTTCACAGTTGGGTTCACCGAGGTTTGGTGGGTGTAATTATATATTTTGCCCTAGGTTAGGTAAGACAAGTATCAAACTGAAGCAATATGGAGGTTGGGCTATAAACCCTGAGCTGAATTTTTAAAATAGAACACCTCTAGCTGAATTATTTATGAAACTATTAAAATGTTGATTCTTAGTTTCTACCTATGGCCCACTGAATCTTGAGCTTAAGTTAGGATTTCTAATCCTAAGTGTCTGAATTTTTAAAGTTCCCTCTGAGAATCGTCTATGAACTAAATACATCAAGTTTTTCACTAGAAACTTTTCCCATTGCTTTTTGTTACTGGTTCAATATGTTGCATACAATTAAATATTTCTAGCAAAGCTGCAATAAAGAGAAGCTATACACCCTCAATTATGAGATTATGAGGCCAAGTCCAATGCTAATACACAGACATCAGTTCAATCTCTTTGATTTTCATTTGGGACCCTCTCTTCAACTTATTCTGATGACATGTGCTATCAAAAACAACAGAAACAGGGCCCCCTTCGTGGCTCAGTCAGGTGTCCAACTTTCGCTCAGGTCTTGATCTCACAGTCTGTGAGTTCAAGCCCTGCATTGGACTCTGTGCTGACAGCTCGGAGCCTGGAGCCTGCTTTGGATTCTGTGTCTCCCTCTCTTTCATCCTTCCCCTGCTCATACTCTGTTTCTCTTGCTCTCAAAAATAAATTTTAAGAAAACATAAAAAAGTTTTTAAAAACAGTAACAACAAAGTGTGAAACAATCCATTTTTGTCCAGCTTAATTTTTTTTCTAGCTTTTTAGATAACTGATGCATATTATATAAGTTTAAGGGACACAATTTGATATATTTATATACTGCAAAATGATTGCCACCATAGCCACCATTTTCATTTGAAAACTTCATTTTGTATATATTATTAACCTGCAGTATACTGTTATCCTTAAGAGAGCTCAAATAAATAATTCTGTTTTAAAGAAAAAAGGGACATCAAGCTCATAAATAAGATGGGATGTCTGTTGTTTCTGCCACTTTTGCTGTATTTGTGGATAAGTATCTCTGCATTTCAACTTCTTCATTCTTCTTTTTACTATTTATTTTTTTAATATTTCCTAATTGCCTTATCTTTTATTTTTATTTATTTTTTAATCTGTCACTTTTTAATTAATTAATTAATTAGTTTATTTAAATAGTTTATTGTCAAATTGGTTTCCATACAACACCCAGTGCTCTTCCCCACAAGTGCCCTCCTCCATCACCACCACCTCTTTTCCCCTTCTCCCTCCCCCTTCAACCTTCGGTTCCTTTTCAGTATTCAAGAGTCTCTCAGGTTTTGCGTCCCTCTCTCTCCCCAAATCTCTTTCCCCCTTCCCCTCTCCCTGGTCCTCCATTAGGCTTCTCCTGTTCTCCTGTTAGACCTATGAGTGCAAACATATGGTATCTGTCCTTCTCTGCCTGATTTATTTCGCTTAGCATGACACCCTCGAG
>NC_043713.1:4886984-4895932 GCF_006229205.1 Suricata suricatta
TATTTATTTTTGAGAGACAGAGACAGAGTGGTAAAGAAAGAGAGGGAGACCCAGAATCCGAAACAGGCTCCAGGCCCCAAGCTGACAGCACAGAGCCTAATGCGGGTTCTGAACCCACAAACCATGAGATCATGACCTGTGCTGAGGTCGGATGCTTAACCGACTATGCCACCCAGGTGCCCCCCAACTTCTCCATTCTTAATAGGAAAGTGTGGGATTTCAACTGTTGCTATTCAGTAAGGTAGACATTATCCACATATGATGACTTAAGTTAAAATTAAATTAAATATCCAATTTTTCATTTGCACCAGTCACTTTTCTGGTGCTCAGTAGACACATGGAGCTAGCTTCTGTATTGGAGAGTTAACATTTTAGAATATTTTCATTATCACAGAAATTTCTGGAATTGATATAGATTTATGCCCCCTCTCTAAATATGTTGTACAATAATTGATAACTGGCTTATCATTATGAGATCCATACACTATGTACAATTTTATATACAGAAGGGAAACATCATTTTTTAAGTCCCTCTGTAATTTAAGCAAAAGCTCCTTGAGACCAGCTAAGAATTACACTGTCATCTTTGGAATCGATCTACTTGAAGGATGGCAATGCAACAAAAATGATATTTAATTACCAGCCATTTTCCTCCACTCTATGGTTTAACACTCCTAGCAGAAGAATGAGCATTATTTTCTCATTTTCAACTAAAGGTTTTTTATTGAGAAATATTTCTCTATTCTTTCTGTTTTCTTGTTTTTCCTTTACTGATAATAAATATCATATTTTCAAAAACTGAAATGAAAGCTTTTATAGTGAAGTATATAAATGAGTATATAACTACAACTCAGCAATGATAGATGTAGACTATCACTTTTGGAATCTTAATGTGATTCTCAAAGTTATAGACAATTTTATATCTATTTGTCCTCAAATTGGATCTACTATCATAACGATGCTTTTGTAATAGCCCTGCTGTATTCTTTTATAGAAAGTGTACCTAGATGTATTAGCAATTACTCAACGATTTCTGAATTCTCATTTTTTCCTCCACTACTGTTATGTAATCAAGAACTTTATATAACATCATTTTGATTCAACATGTAACCATTATGGAAAACAGAAATTTATTTTTGGGTTTTGGTAACCTTTCTTTTGGTGACAATAGTTGGATTTAAATATTTAAATTAAACAAAACTACAGATTCAGAGACACAGAATATATAAAGAAATATATAATTATTTTTTGGTACAATTAAACATTTGACCCTGAACTTTGATTATAAATATTATAAAGCTAATAATTCATTATAATTTGTCTTAACATTCTTGAATTTTCCAGCAAGGTATATTGAGATATTATGGAGAAGGGGCATGTGTAGCCAAGGTCAAATGATCATCCTCATCCTACCTAGTTTTTCTTCTGGGTTGGCCTCTGACAAAGGGTGGGAAAAACAGAATGTCACCTAAACTATTACATCTAAGGACACAATGGTAAACTTAGATCTGAATTGGTTTGGCAACAAATTTAAGAGATTTATTTAATCATGGAGGCTAAAATAGAAGGACTCTCCGGCAATGACAGTGGCTATGAAAAATTCTGAACTGGGGAAAATAATGTTAACTTCCTTATAAGCATGCACTGAGAATACAATTTTATACATGTAACTATATGTACATGTAAACATGTGTATATATTACATGTATATTAAGTTATAATAATATATATAGTTACAGAACTCAAACCAATATAAAAGAATTAGGGTTTAGTTTAACTAAGTTTATGGAATAAATTATACAGACTCTAATTTAGAGAGAATGTAATCATAGAAATAAACTATAAAACACTTCTTTAGAAAAATGTGTTCAAGTTCTGAAGGGCATTGGGGGCATCTGTAATTATTCTATGCAGTTATTATAGAAGGAGGCAGTTTGTCAACTACATTTTCACATCTCAGTGACATCTAGAATACTTCACAGATTCACGATCATTTTCTTGCATACTGTCCTATACTCTCTTTTAACATTATGAAGGTTCAGTTTAGGGAGTCTATGACAACCACCATGACCTTGCTGTCACTATTTTTTATTGGTCAATACTGGGAAACTTCTGTAAAAACTATTTCAAAATGTAGTCCATTAAAAGAAATGCAAGTTACTGACAGGTAGCCTGGGTGGCTCAGCCAGTTGAGTGTTAAACTCTTGATTTTGGCTCCAGTCATGATTTCATGGTTCTTAAGATCAAGCCCCATGATGGGCTCTGCACTGACAGCATGGAGTCTGCTTGGGATTCTCTGTCCTTCTCTCTCTGCCTCTTCCCCACTCGTCCACACATTCCCTCTCAAAATACATAAACATTAAAAAATAATAAAATAAAACAATTGCAAATAATTTTATAATGAACAAATGAGATGCCTCCTAAATCATTCCTTTGCTTGGCAGTATAACATGAAAGAACCAAAGAGACGAATATATAGTGAATACCAACCAGATGACCTTCTCAAAAGTACAGTGAATTCTCTGGTTTGATGAAGAGGACAATGGCCATCAAGCACATATAAGATCAAATTGCACTGTGTTGGCAAACCATGTATCCTAGGGCTAGTCATTTAGATGCACTGTCTTCACTTTCTTTATCTGAATATTAAGATAGTATGGACAGAATCACTTACTCTGATGAACTGTTTTGAAAACAGCAGATTCTCAAAAGTGGTAGCTATTATTAGTATCACTGAAATTATAAATGAAAGATAAATACATATTAGTTTACATGAATAAGTGTGACACTTTTCCAAAAAGAATAAATTTATTCCATAGGCAATTATTACTGGAACAAATTTTGTTTTCTTTTTTTTAATTTTTTTAATGTTTTTTATTAATTTTTGATACAGGAGAGACAGAGCATGAGAGGGGAAGGGTCAGAGAGAGAAGGAGACACAGAACTGGAAGCAGGCTCCAGGCTCTGAGCTAGCCGTCAGCACAGAGCCTGACACGGGGCTCGAACCCACGAACGTGAGATCTGACCTGAGCCGAAGTCGGAGGCTTAACCGAATGAGCCACCCAGGCGCCCCTGAAACAAATTTTGATTCTCACCACTTATTTGCATTTCTTTCCATTCCCCTTACATTTATCACTCCATAAGCCTGGGTCCTTGGCTTTCCAAAGATTCATTGTTAATCTTTTCAAATGAAAATCATACTGATGGTATATTACTTTTGATCAATTTTTAATTCTCATGTTGATTCCAAGTGACTTGAATATAATCTGTAAGTAATCTTTAAGAGATGTTTTAGAATATTCTCAACACCAAAGGTGTATTAGTATGGTGGTTTGAAATGAAACGTAATGTGACCTTTATTTACACTATGATGTTTTCAACTGAGTCAGGAATAGAATGTGGTGTAAGTGCTTTTATTTCACATTAGAGAGATGTTTCACATGCATGGTAACATCTGTGAAGGGTTCCCGCAGCACCAATTAAATGAATACAAAGGATTTAAAAAATAACAATTCTTAGAAAACAAAACATGCCCATGGAATTATATGCACTTTTGATCTTTAGAAAACACATCAAATTACTAAGTCAAAGAAAAGCTCACAAGTCAGGACAAATGCAGACAAAAATGCCAGAGGATAATCTTTCATTATAATTGGGAAAATGTTGATAGGAAGCAGGGCATGAGAAGATTCAAACATAGGATTGTTACCTGTAAACATTACTGAGATTTGACACTATCCCCTCCAACGTGCTGCCCCAATAATGCAAGCACTTGTCCTGAAATAATTAATCTACACATAAAGAGGGCTCATTTATCCACTCTTTGCTCTTAGAGGTATCAAAAATACATGCTTTCCTTCTAAGTAGCAATTGTGCATCTTTGAATTTCTTGTAACTCAACTGTGACTTTTGTTTTACAAAGAAAAATACTGTTAGCATCTATCTAACT
Organism: Suricata suricatta; assembly: GCF_006229205.1. Classification (NCBI taxonomy): domain Eukaryota; kingdom Metazoa; phylum Chordata; class Mammalia; order Carnivora; family Herpestidae; genus Suricata; species Suricata suricatta. The sequence continues at coordinate 4,890,934 of NC_043713.1, forward strand.
GTTCACCATTTATAATGCGAGGAATTGGTTTTTTTTTTTTTTTTAAGAAAGAGATACAGAAATATGTGGCATTTCCATATACCAATACTAAAGCAACAGAAAGAGAAATCAAGGAATCAATCTCATTTATATTTACACCAAAAATTATAAAATATCTAGGAATAAACTTAACCAAAGAGGTAAAAGATCTATATGTTGAAACCTATTGAAAGCTTATGAAAGAAATTAAAGAAGACACAAAGAAATGTAAAAACTTTCCATGCTCATGGACTGGAAGGAGAAATATTGTTAAAATGTCAAGGGACGCCTGGGTGGCTCAGTCGAGTAAGTGTCTGACTTTGGTTCAGGTCATGATCTCAGGTTTATGGGCTCGAGCCCCATATTGGGCTCTGTGCTGGCAGCTCAGAGCCTGGAGCCTGTCTTCAGATTCTGTGTCTCTCTCTCTGACCCTCCCCTGCTCAAGCTGTGTGTGTGTCTCTCTCTCTCTCAAAAAAAAGTATTAAAAAATGTTAATACTACTCATAGCAATCTACATATTCAATGCAATCCCTATTACAATAACACGAGCATTCTGAATTCACAGAGCTAGAATAACAATTATAAAATTTTTATGGGACTAGAAAAGACACCAAATAACCCAAGTAATGTTAAAAAGAAAAATCAAAGCTGGAGACATCACAATTCCAGGCTTCAAGCTGTATTACAAAGCTGTAATCATCAAAACAGTAAGGCACTGGCACAAAAACAGACACAAAGATCATTGGAACAAGATAGAGAATCCAGAAATGAACCCACAGATGTATGGTCAACTAATCTTTGACAAGGCAAGAAGGAGTATCCAATGGGGAGGGTTGTCTATTCAGCAAATGGTGCTTAGAGACTGGACAATGAAACACAGAAGAACGAGCCTGCACCACTTTCTTACACTACGCACAAAAATAAACTCAAAATGGATGACAGGCTTAAATGCAGGACAGAAAACCATCTAAATATCACGATTAAATCTCTATAAAACATACACCTGTAAGTCGTTTTATGAACCTATACTTTCATTTCTTTTGGCTATGTGCCTGGGATAGTAATCCTAGTTCATAGGGTTTTTTTAGTTTTATGGTCTCTATTATTTTGAGAGACAGAGACAGAGAGAGAGAGAGAGTGGTAAGGGCAGAGAGAGAGGAGACACAGAATCTGAAGCAGGCTCCAGGCTCCAAACTGTCACCAGAGAGCCCGACATGGGGCTCGAATCCACAGATTGTGAGATCATGACCTGAGTCAAAATCAGACGCTTAACCAACTGAGCCACCCAGACGCCCCAAGTTCATTGGTTTTGAAACTTCCAACCTTTCTCCAAAGCACAAATACTGTTTTATGATCCCTGATGCAATTCACTTGCCCCATGTCCATGTCATCATGTGCCATTCTATGGGTTTCTATTTGATTACAGCTTCTATTTACTTTTCTCTGAGGAATTTTGATGTTTTCACAGGCTAGTGGCCATTCATATATTTTGTGAAGGTTCTAGTCAATTATTTTGCCTACTTTGGGGGATGGGTTGCTTGTCCTTAAAATTTTACTAAATAGGTATTTAAATTTTAGTATGTAATTTTAGTTCTTTACAGGAATAGAAGCAGTACATACATGCTGTTTGTGGGAATCTTGAACTCCAAATAAGGACAAGGTGTCTATGAAATATCACATGGATTATCCCAGTAAACTGGAGTTAACAGTCTAAGCACTTAGACAACCTCACTTCTGGTCTTTAGAAGATCTGATGGAAGGTGGGGTGTACACTTTAAAAATTTCTTATATTAGAGGATGTAGTCAGTATTTCTATCATATCATATTGTTATTATTAAACAGATGTCTGTTGATGCAATTGGACTTTGAAGTTCCAATGAAAATTTCCAGTCTTCCTCTATTTCTCCCTCTTTTGCTCTCACCCTGTCACTGTCTCTCACCAACTGCAGTATCTTTTAGTGTTATTTTAAGAAAAATTTAAAATGATATATTGAAGATCACCTGGATGACTCAATCAGTTGAGCATCGAACTTCAGCTCAGGCCATGATCTCATGCTTCATGAATTTGAGCCCCACACTGGGCTCACTGCTCTCAGCACAGAGCCTGCTTCAGGCCCTTTGTCCCTCTCTCTGCCTCTCCCCAACTCATGTTCTCTCTATCAAAAAAAAAAATAAACATTAACAGAAAATAAAACAAAAATCATATATTTAAAGTAATTTCTGAGAAGTTACCAACTGCTCTTATTATATGTTAATTTCTCAAAAAAATTATTGGTTACTGATTATATATGATAAAGAAATGGATTTAGATTATGTCACTCATTCCTTATGAGAAGACTGAGTATAGTATTACAGGAGTAAGGAGCACCATTTCAATCATTTAAATGGTAAGCTATTTCAAATTACTTTCAAATAATTCAAATATGTATGGTGGATAGGGCTTAATACATAACTGGCACTTAATGAAAGTTGAATAAATAGTAAATATGAACACTGAAAGTTTTTATTTGTACTTCTCTCTTTCTTTCTACTTATGTATTAAAATTATCAGAGTCACCCACAAGCTTTTAGGTATTTCTGTGTTCACTCTTTACTAATCCCAACCACAAGATATAACTGAAAAATAATGGCATTCCTGGAATTCAGAAAAGTATGATCTTCATGAATCATTTGGAATTTCCAATGGCAATAGCAATTCTGAACTGAAGGCATTTAATTTAGAATATCTGTCAGTGAGTGATGATTGGGAAACAACGATGCTGCATCACCCACGATCAATCATGCATGAGCTCAGCCAAGGTTGAACTCTGCCAAGACCTTCACCTGACAAGAACAGCGAGGGTGGGACTGGCTGCTGACACTGGCCTGAGGCTCCACTCAAATGCATGAGTCACACTAAGGTCGCAGCCACCATGGTCGCCGTTGGTCAGCAGAGGAGTAGCAAAGCCTCTTGGAAGGATGCAGCTGGTTTGAAAACACCCCGTACGAGAGGTGCTGGAACTTTTCATTGATCTTGTTTCTTCAGGGGAAAAAAATGTAAAGACCTTAAAAATGCAGTAGAAAAGAAATTGACTTCAGAGTCATATGAGCTGAAATTATATTAACGGGATGCATCTTACTGACAAGTTACCGACCTCTCGGAGCCCTGGCTTCCTTCTCGGAGTTCCTGTGCTGCCACTTGGTTTGGTTGTTGGAAGGAACAGACATTTTCATTTGCTTATGAAAGTACCCACTGGGCCATCAATAGTTGTGTGCATTGCGGGGAAGCAAACTGGAGATGGAACAATCCTGGATTCTTTTGTCATCAATCTCTTTGTTCGTCAGACAGTATCTTGTTGACTCTTGCTCTGCGGGAACACAGGCTGGTCCTGTGCATGACTTGAACACAGAGTTGCGTTCTTAGAATATATTCAGTGATTCTTAGATTTCCATGCTTCGGTTTTGACTCTGGGTGAAGATTTTGCCGGCATATGCTGTGTCTCCACAAAGGCTCTGGAAACCACTTTCTCTACGTAGTCATTTTAATTTTGTATATAGTGGAATCAAGCAGGTCAACAAAGGGCCTTTGAAATAGTGTAACATCTACTTTAATGAGGTATCAGAACAGAATTCATGTCCCTTGAGTTATCTTGTCCATCTGTATACATTCTTTCAAAGAAAGCAGGGCCCTGATTATTTTGCTATGAAAAGAGTGTTGACTTAGCATCTTAACTCTAGACCGAAAAGTTCTGGAAGCAGTTAGATTGATGAAAATTGCAGAGTAGGTATCTCCCATGACCCATCCCTCCACAGAAACACCAAAATATTGGAGGGATTGGGGGGAAATGTCAGAATTCTGGAAAATAGTCAAAGATTTATAGGAACAAAACAACTGCTGAATCAAAACACACACACACACACACACACACACACACAAACACACAACCTCTTAAAAATAGTTGGAAATGTTTGTGTCATTTTTACTTGCTCCTGACCCAACCTTGGTGTCAGTCTTGAAGAGGGTAGCCTACATTCCCAGTGTGGGAATCTGGTCCTTGGTTCCAGAGGGCACAGAAGACACCTTACTCTCAAAGAATTGCTTTTGTCTGTTCCAATCCATCCAAAGGATACCTAAATAACTGATGCAAGGTATTTGGTTTTCTTTCAGTTAAATAGGAACTTACTCAGGATGAAAAATCTATGGGCCATCTTTGATAACATTATAAGATAAATGAACAACCCTCAGATTTCTGGAGCAAAAGATTACAGTCAAAGCAAACAATAGATTAACTGAATATCTGTGAGGAAAACTTTAAGAAAGAGTTCGTTGGGGGAAATTAAGACATTGGAAAGTGTCCATTTTTACTGAGGAATTTGGAAAACATACTCATACCTGCAGAGAGAACACATGCTCAGAGATGACCTAAGAAGAATCTGAGTTTTAACCCATGGCTTATCTCTACACCTCAAAGTAGAAAGTGAAGATGCAGTCAAGGTTATAAACACTCTGGCCAAGTGCCAATGGCTGCCTGGAAATATAAGGACCAGGATATTTTTCTTTTCCTTCCTTCCCTCCTTCCTTCCCTCATTTTTTCCCCTCCCTCCTTCCTTCCCTCCTTCCTTCCCTCCCTCCTTCCTTCTTTCCTTCCTTCTTTCTTTTGTTCATTCTTTCCTTAGTTCATTCATTCCCTCCTTCCTTCTCTCCTTCCTTCCTTTCTTCCTTCTGTTGGCATTCAAGGAAATCTCTGTCAAAACAGTAGCTCAGTACAAGCTAAAGGAAAAGAGGCTTCAGAGATTACACATGACAAAGAATATAGACTTTACAAAAATAGCTTAGAAAAGTCACTAAACAAACATACAACTCACAGCAAGCAAAATGCCCAAACCTTTAGAAAGGGGAAGTATCTGTTTTCCAGAGTTACGACATTATAGAGACTATAGATGTTGGAGAGGGTGTGGAGAGATGGCACCCTTTTAAACTGTTGGTGGCAATGTAAACTGG
>NC_043713.1:4896032-4897339 GCF_006229205.1 Suricata suricatta
GTGTCATGCTGAGTGAAGTAAGCCAGGCAGAGAAGGACAGAAACCACATGTTTGCACTCATAGGTCTAGCAGGAAAACAGGAGAGACCTAATGGAGAACCAGGGGGAGCGGAGGAGGGAGAGAGAGTTGGGGAGAGAGAGGGATGCAAAACTTGAGAGACTATTGAATGCTGAGAATGAACTGAGGGTTGAAGGGGAAGAGGGAGGGGGGAAAAGAGGTGGTGGTGATGGTGGAGGGCACTTAAGGGGAAGAGCACTGGGTGTTGTATGGAAAACAATTTGACAATAAAATATTATGGAAAAAATAAATAAAATAAATAAATAAATAAATAAAATAAATAAACATTAAAAAAATCAAACGACATCATAGTGTTCAAAAAAATAGATAGGAAGCAGAAGAACTAGGAAATATGGCCCATTTACAGAAGAAAAGAGAAAACTGTTCCTGGGGGAGAAAAGGTATTGGACTTAGCAGGGAAAAACTTTGAACCATCTATTATGAACACACTAAAAAAGATAAAAGCCATAAAGAGCTAAAGAAAACACAGAGAATGATGCATAATCAAATATGAATAGAAATACAAATTAGTGCAAAGAATCAAATAGAAATTCTGGAGCTAAAACTTATAATAATTGAAATGAAATATTCAGTAGGGATTATCATTAGCATATTTGACAAGGAAGAAGAATCAGTGAACTTGAAGGTAGATCAATTGAAATAATTCAGTTTGAGAATTGAATTTAAAATGAGACAGAGGGAGTCATCATTAAGACAGTACGGTATTGGCACAAAAACAGACACATAGACCAATGGAATAGAATAGAGAACCCAGAACTGGGTCCACAAATGTACGGCCAATTAATTTTTGACAAAGTAGGAAAGAGTACGCGATGGAAAAAAGACTGTCTCTTTAGCAGGTGGTGCAGGGAGAACTGGACAGCAACATGCAGAAGAATGAAACTAGACCACTCTTTTACACCATACACAAAAATAAGATCAAAATGGCTGAAGGACCTGAATGTGAGACAGGAAACCATCAAAACCCTCGAGGAGAAAGTAGGAAAAAACCTCCTAGACCTCCACCGCAGCAATCTCCTACTCGACACATCCCCAAAGGCAAGGGAATTGAAAGCAAAACTGAACTCTTGGGACTTCATCAAGATAAAAAGCTTCTGCAAGGCAAAGGAAACAAGCAAGAAAACTAATAGGCAACCGACAGAATGGGAAAAGATAGTTGCAAATGACATATCAGATAAAGGGCTAGTATCTAAAATCTACCAGGAACTCACCAAACTTCACACCCACAA
>NC_043713.1:4897439-4989595 GCF_006229205.1 Suricata suricatta
TAGGGATGAGAACTGCCTAAATTTGATAAAAACCATCAATCTACACATCAAAAAATTTAAGGAATTCCAAGAAAGATAAACACAGAGATCCTCACTTACCCATATTATAATCATCTTCTTGAAAGACAAAGACAAAGAATCTCAAAAGCAGCAAGAGAGAAGTGACTTATCACATACAAAGGATCCTCAACAGGATTGACAGGCAATTTCTCATGAAAAGCTCTCAAGGCCAGAGGAAGTGGCATGACATGTAAAATGGGGAGAGGAAAACAAACCCCTGGGAGTTCTATATTCATCAAAAGTCTTCAAAAACAAAGGAGAAATTGAGACATTTTCAAGTAATACAGCTTATTTTTAAAGTAATAGTAAGATTATTCAAATAAATAAAAAAGATTCATCATGGTGGACTTGCCCTATGAGAAATATTAAAAGGAGTCATTCCATCAGTCTGAATGAAATGATGGGGCGCCTTCGTGGCTCAGTTGGTTGGTTGGGCATCTGGCTTCTGCTCAGGTCATGATCTCATGGTTTGTGGGTTCGAGCCCCGCGTGGGACTCTGTGCTGACAGCTAGCTCAGAGCCTGGAGCCTGCTTCAGATTCTGTGTCTCCCTCTCTCTGCCCCTCCCCTGCTCGCACTATCTCTCTCTGTCTATCAAAAATAAATAAAAAACATAAAAAAATTGAAATGAAATGATGTTAGGTGGTCACCCAAGGCTATTTGAAGAAACAAAGAATTCTGATACAGTGAACCACAAAGGTAAATATAAAGTCAGAATTATTTTGTGTTTGGTTTCTAACTCCTGTGTCATATGAGTGAAGAGACAACTGATGAAACTAATAACTGTACATCTGTGTTAATGGGTATGCAATGTATAAAGGTATAATTTGTGACAACAATGTAATGGGGAATTAGCTCTGTGTAGAAGCAGAGTTTAGGTATGCCACTGAAACTAAAGCAGTATCAATTCAAACTCAATTGTTATAAATTACCATGGTAAGCTCTAAAAAATGTCTAATAAATATATAAAAAGGGATATAAAAAGGAAATCAAAATGATTTCCTTAAATAAAAAATTGACTAAACACAAAAGGAGGAAGTACTGGGGAAATGCAGAACCCAAGGGGTATAGAATGTATAGAAAACAAATAGCAAAATGGCAGAATAAGTGTATTCCTTGTCAGTAGTTCATTTATGTGTAAATTGAATAGACAGTTCTCCAAAAAATATATACAGATGTTCAATGCATAAAAGATGCTCATCTTCATTAGTTATTAGAGAAATGCTAATTAAAACTACACTGAGATATCACTTTGCACCCACTGCAATGGCTATAATATTTTTTTAAGTAGCATAAAGTTTTGGAATGCAAAATGATGCAGCCACTATGGAAAACACTTTGGTGTTTCCTCAAAAAGTTAAACACAGAATTATCATATGACCCAGCAACTATATTCCTAGACAGATACAAAAGAATTAAAAAACAGATACTCAAACAAATACTTGTACATGATTGTTCAAAGCACATTATTTTTAGTAGCCAAGAAATGGAAATACGCAATGTCATCAGTGGATGGATGGATAACCAAAATATATTATGTACATATAACAGAATATTAGTCAGTCATAAAAATTACTGGAGTACTGAGTACTGATACATTCTACAATGTGGATGAACTTTACAATGTTTTGCTAGGGGCGCCTGGGTGGCTCAGTCCACCTGACTCTTGATTTCAGCTCAGATCATGATCTCCACTCAGCACAGAGTTTGCTTGGGATTCTCCCTCTGCTCTCTCTCTTTCTCTCTCTCAAATTAAATAAATAAACATTAAAAAAATTACTAAATGACAGAAGCTAGATACTAAGTGTCACATATTGTATGGTGACATGTTTATGAAATGTTCCAAAAAGATACATTTAGAGGACAAGAAGTAGGTGGGTGGTTGCAAGGGGCTGAAAGAGGGGAGATGGGGTTACTTAATTAGTATGGGGTTTTCTTTTGGGGTGATCAAAATATTTTGGAACTACACAGACCAATGTTTGTATAACGTTGTGAATGTAATGGATACTGCTGAATTTTTAAAAGCAAATTACGTGAGTCGTAAATACCATAGTTGTCATTTGGTCCATGGACATTTTATACAGTTGCACATTCATTCCAATCTCTCCTGCAGCAACTGTCTTCCCTTTCTGAAATCTTCAAGCTGTGTTCCAACAAACTTGAGCTGCTTGAGTGGAAATTGGTTAATCTAAGGATACTCCAGACCATGGACGTGCTGATTTTGCTGACTCTGTGAGCAGAAGTTTTTTGGGTACCACTTAAAGAGAAGATTTATATGACATACTGCTCTTACAATTTCTCTAACATGTCAGGGGCCTATTTTGGGGCCTCCTTGTCAAAACTGGGTTGTCAAAAAACACCACTACAGAGGATATTACTGTATAGTGATTGCATTTTCTTTTTTTCATATATATAATAATCTACTTCTAAAACAGATAGAAGTGGCTTTCAATACAAATGTAAATCAATCATGGTCCTTGAAGTGAATTAAATGAAATGACTCTTCCGTTTTGCGCTAAAGCAACTAATGTATCATATACTGTATGACATGGTGTTGGTTCATCTGCCCATACTTTTCCTTTTCTTCTCTTTCTTATACACCTGTTTTGCTTTTGTTCTTAACTTATATTTGCTTTGACATTATTATATTTAATTCTTCCTTTCATCCTGTTTTTATGTTTCCATGTTTCCTTTGTTTGGACCTGTCCAGGTAATCTCATGAATACTGTCTAGTTCACAAAGTATGAGTGCTCTGCCCCCCTTCATTCTGGCATTAATAGAGGGCCAAGGACCCAATGTAACTCAGTTTCTCTACATCTGGTCCCAAGCTGTCACTCAGGTTACAAATCAGGTCACAGACTGGTGGATCCGCCAGATTTGGGGTCACTTTTGATTTCGTCTAATGGGAAAGAGCACATCAATACATTCAGGATAAATATATACACATACACATTGTGTCACTCACCACACCTCTTAGCCCATAAGTAGAGGAGTGTGTGGGGGACAGAGGACCTGAACTGGCCACTCACAGTGATCAAGGAGAAGGCAACACGGAAAGTTATTGCTGGTCTCAGAGTCTGTGATCTGAGGCGATGCCTCTTACACAACTACATAATCACAAAACTCACCAGCAGGCAAAGACTAGAAGGAAGAAACAAAAATTGATATTACTTAAACATATGATGTTTGGGGGGAAAAGGAAAAAATTCAAAATAATTTGCTGAATAATTGAGGGTTTAGCAAATTTGGTGAATAAAAGATCAAGAAATAATTTGTATTCCTAACCACAGCAATGGCCAAATAGAAAATGCTGAGGAATAATGCTTATGTCCAGAATAGCAACCCAAACTATAAGATTCCTATGAATAAATGAATAAAAGTATCTGCACGATATTTATGAAGAAATGACTGACAGATAAAAATAAACCCTGAATAAAGGACAAGCATCTATTTTTGTGATGGGAGAAATCAATATTACAAAGCAGAACTTCGCCACAAAAGAGTGTGTAAATTAAGCGCTAATCTAATAAAACTCACAGCAGGGCTTCCCAAATAAATGAACCCCTCCAAAAAATCTGGAATTCGTAGGAAAGCAAAGGTTAAAGAATATCTGAGAAAATTTGGGTAAATGGCAACAAGGAAGCGTGTATTCTGTAGAAGATAATCAGAATATTGCTAAAAATGTAGTAATTAATTCACCAGAGAAACTTTCCTGGGACTTTGAAAAGCTTTGAACTTCTGTTCATTTCAGCTTTGCACGGTTATCTTCATCTGCCTCCACTGCTGCCCAAACAGGATTTCTAACAATGGCACCAACCTGTCCCTACCTAGTCTACTCAGAAATTTGGGATTCTTCCTGCTGGTTATTTTGTGTGTGCTCTCTGAATTTCAGTCTGAGAGCAAATATTTATGCCTCTAAAATTTTTCACTCATGCATCTCCCTTTTTGATACCATCATTAGAAACATCACCCACTCAGCTCTTCAACCGTACGGAACCTCGTTATTGAGAACCCCACTAGTGGTTCCGAAGCTTTTGCACGTGTCCCTTTCTACGCTCTCATGAGCAACCGGCATAATTCCCCCAAATTTAAATGACGTGATGTTAGCCCCCTGCTTCTAACCCTTCCCATGCAGATTCCCGTTGTCTTCACCGATCCTCTCACAAATCATTATGTCACCAAGCCCAGGCCGACTTTTCCAGACTTAACCAATGGTATTGAAGGTTTGTTTGCTTGTTGGTTTGTTTTTATAGATATGGATAGTGTTAATTCAGATGAAAAATCCACTTGAAAAGGAGGTTGGGGGGTCATGGAGGTCCCCTCCATCCCCACACACCATTTGGGATTGTGGGTTTCATGCTGCCTGTCTCTTAGGTGTTTTGGGTTTTTGGTTTGTTGTTTCCTTAGTTCCTTTGTTTTAAACGCTCTTTATAGTTTCACCTGAGAGCTCCTGTCTCTGTCCACACCCGGACTTCACTCCTCCGCCCTTTGGAATAAAAGCATTAAGCCCCGGAAGACCAAAGAGGCATTTAGAACAAACATGAGCTTTTCTACTTGTGCATGTCTTTGGTGTGATGTTTCAGAAGTTCTTTTCTTTGGAAGAGTGGATTCTTAGGATTTCCTTACTATTTTCCCAGCCAGATAGATATGCATGTGCATGCATGCAGGTGCGCACTGGCACATGCACACATGCATGCATGCACTTAAGCATGCGAAATTTTTCAGGCCCTCTTGTCTACCATAATGCTGGACATTATTGTTTTTTTATCCATAGCTTTAAAAAATATTATTTTCTCCACAAACATTATTTTTATCCACGGCTTTAAAAATCACTTAAAGCATACATATTGGCTTTAAACTCTTATGAAAATAATTACACACATAAAATGAAACATTAGCCACATTTAGGCATTAGACACAGATACTTATCACAACAACGAATGTGGGTTTGCGCACCAGATCCATGAAAATACTTTTTGAGCTCTTGGATGAACTTGTGGGAAAATTTAAGAAGCCTTGTTTTGCCTCTGCCACAGGTGTCTGTGAGGGGGAAAACTGTACAAGCAATGTGAAAAATAGAAATTCAAGTAACCCCTGGGCAAGTTCAGCCTCCATTTTGCCCATTTACGATAAGGTATGATGATTACATCACATATTGTTGACAAAATGGGAATACAATCTGAGCAGCTCAGTCCTTTATTTCAGCTCAGATCATGATCTCACAGCTCTTCACTGACATCACAGAGCCTGCTTGGGATTTTCTCTCTCCTTCTCTCTCTGCCCCTTCCTACTTCTGCTCTCTCCCTCTCTCTCTGTCTCTCAAAATAAATAAATAAATAAATAAGCATTAAAAAATAAAATGAGATACAAGATTTCTTCAAAGATATGTCAAAACAGTGGAAGAAGGTCTTCAAAGATAGTGTTCTTCAAGGAAGCAACAGTAAAATCTGGAGAGATTGAAAGAAGGCTTTTCACTAAGGAAGGAATTTTATAAAACAAAGAAGGAGACGAAGCCAGGCCAAAGAAAACCGTCGTGAAAGGCACATGGTTTTAAGACTCAAATTGGAAAAGCAGATCAATCAATTGTACGTCAGCCTCTCAGGTCTTAGGGTGATAGCATACGTTTGGTGAGCATGGGAGGCAGTGTGAGTGTCAGACTAATCATGGAGATTTGTATCCTAATCCTCCCTGGATATGGCTCTCTGAACATGGAGACAACAGCTAAAGTGTTCTGTTCTTTGGCTCAACAGTATGCAGAATAGGGGTAGTGATGCTTGTCAAGTCCTAATGCACAAAACTGTTACAGAGGTAAATAAAATATTTTACAGATATTTTAAGACTAGCAAATTAGTGTTAATGGGTTTTAAACAGCATTGTTTGGAATAAGTTTGCCTTCACAAATTGATCTACTGGGATATCTAAGAGAAAGATTTGAAGTCACTCCAGTGGGTGAGGACCAGGCTGGATGTGTTGATCAGCAAAGACTGCTAGGAAGGGAGGGAGTTTTATTTGGCTAGATCTCACAGCAGTGAAGGATGCCAATGATGGAACCAGACGGCCTGGGTTCAAATTCCAGCGCCATGTTTATTAGCTATGTGGATAACTTGAATAAAACATTTCCTGCCTCATTTTCCTTATTAGAAAAATGGAGAGAAGATTCATATGTTCCACACATAGTAATTATGAGCATTGAGTCATATGAAATACTGAGAGCTGTGGTAAACAGAATATGGGTTGCTATTACCTTATAAACACCAATATTCATACTAGACTAGACTAGGCTTGAGAAGCACAGATGTTAAGTAGAAGGAATGTTTCTATGACATGATCATAAAAAGAAAGCTGGAAAGGAGAGCCCAGTGAGTTAAGATTCCGGAATAAGACATTTAGACAGTACGTGTGCCTCAGACTCTGTATGACCTAGATGGGCATAGACTAAAAGCCCTTTCCGCTGAAAGCTTTCAAAACAACCTGTCACCCAACCGTCCCCTTTCTGCTTGTCAACCTCCACCCATCGCTGTAGACCCCGCAGCTGTACACAACGCCCACCGCTCCCACGCCCCTCTTCCAGCAGCACGTACGAAACCTACTCCATTGAACCTTTATAGTTTTGTGTTTTCATAATTAGTTTTGCTTCGCTCATGTGACAGACTAGAGATTCTTAATCGAACACCATTCTCACCAGGGGGCATTTGACATGATCTGGAGACATTTCTGGGGGTCCCAGCTGGGGGAGGGGGGTACTCTTGGGACCTAGCAGGCAGAAGCCAGGGATGATGCTGAACACCTTGCAACAGATAAGGAAGCCCCACCCCCCGCCCCCCGAAGAATTAGTTGGTCCAGGCATCAGTAGGGCTGCTCTGAGAACGCCTGTGCTGGGCGATCACGTCCCAGGGAGAAGGCAGGGAGATGTCTGCCTCCTTTACCTGCCCCTCCCCACCCCCGTGTCCAGCACACAGAAGACCTTTCAGAAAGAGGTGTTGGATTTTTGACTCTATTTCAACTGTGTAAATAACATCTTTGGGGAAAGGTGTTTTCAGGTGAGCCATTCCATGCTGTAAAAATGTTTTCTAGACAATACCTATCTCAAAACGCTAGTACAAAAGGGGTGATAAAATGTTTCATGATACCCACAGCATGGATGCCAGCCACGCAAGGGCAGATACCAGGCTTGAACAACCGTATTCTACTGGAAGCTGCAGGCTGAGTCCTAGTTGTGTGTCTACACTACACGCAAGCACTTAACTTTTTCCCCAAAAGCACTCTAGAAGGCATTATGCTCTCCGCATAGGCTTCCATTAGAGAAGGGGTGTTTTATGACACACTCTAAGGAAAACGAACTAGGTCTTCCCTAAAGAAATAAAGGAAAAGCATCAGGACCCTGAATTCTGAGGTCAGAAACCATTATCCTTTGACCAGTTTGTGTTTGACTGTTTGGCCTGAATTACATCCGTCCAAAAGGTGAAAGCCATTTCAATATTAAGTATACTTTCCCCCTATACATTTAATCTCTCCATTTGCCACCCCATCACACATTATACTATTTATTCACTTGAAAAATTGACTTAATAATGCTGTTTACACATCCAGAGGTTAAATGAATGGAAATTTTATTTCATCTAAAGGTAAAACTCTTTGAATTATCTCAGAACGCCTCATAACCGTGTACTTTATGATAATAATTAAGTTAAATATTCAGCTTGGCTCATTGGATCTTTTAAAAATAACACACTTAGGGAATTAAAAATTGCTTTTGAATGATTTCTTCCCCCTAGAGAATTATCATATTTTCTGTTAATCACAAATTTAGGAACCATTGCACAGCTCTTAGGGCTATGAATATCATGTCTTATTGCTTAATTCAGCCGACTCGGATGTCTCTCCAAAGAACTAGGCATTTAAATGTAAAGTTTTCAGTGGGGATTTCTTAATTAGCTTTTAATAAGAGAAAAATGTTAGCATCTGCTGTGTCATTCTTTCTATTCAGATAAAGATAAATTCAAATATTAAACAACACCGTTGTCTAAATTTTTTTTGAGCTCTTTAGAATACTCCATTACCCTGATACTGCAGGACATAGGAATTCGTTCATAATTAATAAAATCACTCCTTGTCATTCATCTAGTTTGCACGCTAGAAATTACAGTTCATAGGAAATGTATGCAACCTAATTCAATGTAAGCAGTCTTCTTTATATAGTGGGAAAATAACATATTAATGAATAGCAACAATAGAATTTATGTGTTTTAATGCTTTGAAATTAGATGGTCCTAACCAAAAGTAGCATTAATAAAAAGGAACATGCTAATGTCCCCTTCAGTTATTTAACATACTGTTGAGCCCGTAACATGCATTAAACCATGTGGGATAGAAAAGGCACCAATGAAGTATGAGCTACATTCTCTTCCCAAAGTAGTAACATACTATCTTCTTATGGCATCATTCGACTTTGGATATATACATGCTTTATGCTTTTACTGTTTCCAGCCATGTAGTTCAAAGCATTCTTTCAATGATCTTTCAAAGCTCTGTCTCTCTTCCACCCTAAAGATCATGGTAAGCCTGACATTACACTGAGAGGGTCTTAGATCCAAACTCTCTGCTCCCAACTTTGTTCACTATGGGTCTCTGCCTGTTGAGACACAGCTCACACATGACGGTTGATCTCAATTGCACGTTTTCCTGTTGGAGACACTGGTTTGGAATTAATAGCTATCTTAGTTTTTTGTAAGCAAATAAGAGCTCCATCCAGGCCATAGCTCTGACAAAAATGAAGTAACCTCACTAACTCTGAAAGTAGGCGTTTGAAATTGAGTTACACGAATGCCTGTGCTCATTGAGCACCAACGTGACCATTAACCTGTGTTAGCTGGCCACTCCTCAGTTACTTGTAGGGTGAAATTACTGGTTAGTGATGCTTTTTCTAAG
Organism: Suricata suricatta; assembly: GCF_006229205.1. Classification (NCBI taxonomy): domain Eukaryota; kingdom Metazoa; phylum Chordata; class Mammalia; order Carnivora; family Herpestidae; genus Suricata; species Suricata suricatta. The sequence goes on from NC_043713.1 coordinate 4,906,426, forward strand.
CTTTCCTATACACGATAGGTCATTGATCTTACCTGTTAACTGTTTCATGTGCATCTTCCATCTGCTGGTCCTCAGGATCTTGGCAAATTCGGGGGTGACTATATACGAGTCGATGGCGGGCTGCGGTTTTTGCATCAGGAAACAGGCGAAATGAGAGACTCTTAAATATTGAACCAGTTCTGCTGCTGCTGTAAGTGATTCTCCTGGAGTAAGGCCCTCCTGGTGGTGGTAATTACACAACAATTAGAGAATTATTAGCTTGGAGCTGACAACAGAGGCCCTGGGTCCCCAGACACTTTCCTCTTTCCTTTGTGCACATTTTTCTGATACTGATGATAATTTATAGTGGGTCCTGAATTTTTTAATGAAATGTTGTGTAAGCCAAAAGGAGGCATTACAGAAAAACAAACCCACAAAAGTAAATGTAAAGAATCACATGAAAACTTCCTGTAATTGCACCTCCCAGGGAAAATTGCATTATCATGGCTTGTATTCCAAGATCATATTTACTTATTTTTAATTCTATTTTAATGTTTATTTATTTGAGAGAGACAGAGACAGAATCCGAAGCAGGCTCCAGGGTCTGAGCTGTCAGCAAAGAGCCCGACGCCAGACTCAAACTCACAAACTGTGAGATCATGACCTGAGCTGAAGTCAGAAGCTTAACTGACTGAGTCACCCAGGCATCCCTCCAAGATCTTTTTTAAATATGTATACATAAATAAGCATATTTTCCTTTTCTTTATTTTTGTTTTGTTTTAATTCAGAATGGGCTCCTTCTGTGCTGTCTTGCCCAGCATTTTGCTGTTTTGTGTAGAATGGTATATTGTAGGTAATTTTAATGTGGTTATGTTTGTATCTCTATTGTCATTTAATGCCCATGTCCTATTTGTTTGTAGTTAACTAATCCCTTTTATTTTCATATTGAAGTATTTTTTTTCTTTTTTCTTATTTCAAACCACAGTGTGATAAGTACGTTCGGTTAGTTTCTTTATTATTATTTTGCCTCAGGTTTTGACCAGATGTTAGATAATGTTATGTTTAACATATTACTTCTCTAATTATATATCAGATTGTTGCCTCAAAGCCTTAGTTTTAAGCATTGTGTCAAAATTACTTAGGAATTTGTTTCTTGAACAGATTGCTCAGCGCTTTTGAGGTGATCCGAGCAAGGTATTTGTTAAAATCTCTCAAGTTGAGTCTAACTAACGAGAAAGCAAAGAACTGGGAACAGAGCTGAGGAAATCAGCCTCTCTCCGGCTCATGCCAGAAATATTCCAGCCCACTGGGGCAGTTGTGTGTCCACCAGGTCACAACTCATAGGTCACTTCCTGCGTGTGAACAACTATTTTGTCACTCAATGCTTTCGGGGTCCACATACGGGGGTCATTCCACCCTTTCTGGAGATGAGCAAAGGAAAGAGGCCCTGAGTAATGCAGACACTTAGAACGGGAGCATTGGAAGCATGTGAAGCCAATGTCTGAGAACATTTGTATTGATAAATTCCAGGTTTGTGTATTCTTGCACTCCTTATCAGGACCTTTCTTTTTCAATATCCAATGCCTGATGCCATTGCCTCTGTGACTGCTCTGGCCTCTCGTTAATCTGAATTCATAGTTCGTAATCTCATTTTGTGGAACTGCCATTTTGATCACTGTTAGGTGCGAAGTTTATACCCACATCTGACCTCCACAGGTATGAATAAATGATGCATATTGGATTCAACTATTCCTGTTCAATATAGCTAAGTGAGGCCCAACACAGAGTCTTTTCTCAATAAATGTTTATTTAAATCAATGTTAATGAAATTTTTGTTTTGGAAAAAAAAGCAAAAGCTGAAGAAGAAAAAGGTTTTCCCTCATATTTTTATTTTTCTTTCTCTTTCTTTTTTTTAATGTTTTATTTTTATTCTAGAGAGAGAGAGGGAGAGAGAGAGAGAGAAAGCAGTGGGGAGGAGCAGAGAGAGAGAGGGAGACACAGAATCCAAAACAGGCTCCAGCTCAGAGCTGTCAGCACAGAGTCTGATACAGGACTCAAACCCACCAATTGTGAGATCATGACCTGAGCCGAAGTCAGATGCTCAATCCACTGAGCCACTCAAGTGTCCCTCCCCTCATATTTTTAGAAAACAAAAGAGACAATTCATAACCACAGAGGACATGAAAAACAGGGACCTGGATTTGTCCAAATAGCTTAAAAATCACCTTGTAGCTTCTGTTACTATTTTCTTGAGAATCTAAGTTGCTCTGGATGGTGATTTATTTAGTACCCAGGAGTCATGAGATTTCTTTGGGGAAGGTGCCTCCTTTCATTATTAATCCAATCAACCAGCTTGCAAATTTGGGGGCGAAATGTCATCACAGATGTACTGAGGTTCTGCTTGACAGTCCTCTCAATAAATGAACAAGCAGTGTAATTACTCTTGTCATTTGTGGCCAAGCAAAGCATCAGGAAGCTTAAAACAAATGCTTGCACTAAAGTAGGGTAACTCAACAAGGGCAATCTCATAAGGAACTCTAGCACCAAGAGACTGGATGACGATCCACTCAAATTCATATTTATATGCTTTGAAATCTTGTATGCATCCCCCTTTTATTTTTATCAGTTCAAACTTACTTTGTTTCTGTCACAGATGTAAAAAGTCCCAGTTGTCCTGTGGTTTTCCTTCTCTTCGGTGTCTGGTGGGTACCAGGTAGTTTGACTTGCCCCTTTTGTGTCAGCCAATGACCAAGCTTTGTTAGAGTGAAGCTTCTCTTCTTCTGGGATTAAATGTGTGGGTCTGAAGGCAGAACGTAAGGCACCCTCCGGGTCTACACAGCAGCTTAGCTGTGGACATCACATGCTCCCAAGGACTTGATGTCAGTCCTGCCTCTAATTAACAGTTTTGTTCCCATGTCCCTACCAGATTGAAACTTTTTGTGCTCCTTAGCTACTTGAGCCAAGGCACCATTTCCCACATCCCTTGAATGATTCTAGTACACTTTGTTAATCAAGCAGCGGCCGTGTGAACTCCCTGATGATTCTTCCCTATCCTTCGTGTCCCCCACTGTTGATATGGACTTGATGGTCCAATAGATCATGTAACAAAGTGTCTTTAAGAAATATCTGATTTTTTTTATCATTCTATTGAACCTGTGCATTTTATTTAACCAGCATCTGGGAAGTACCCTCCCTACCCACCCCCACCCACATTGTCCCAACCTCCTGGATTCTATTCAAAGTTGTGCTGTCCTCATGCCTTCTGTCTCCCACTCCTGGGAATCACCTCTTACGGTCACACCAGTCATAAGACCCTGTCTCTCTGTACATGAGTCTAGTGCTTAGGGTGTGACACAAACTGAGATAGGAGAGAGCAAAAGAGAAAGAGAGAGGGGTGGGAAGGAAGGAGGTAGAGAAAGAGCGATGTGAGGACCGAGAAATGGAAGAGGGTGAAGGGTAAGAGGAGGAGAGGGATGACAGAGAGACAGAAGACAGTGAAATTAGAGTGAAATGCTGGAAAGGAAGTGTAGCTGATATTACAGATAAGAAGTCTCAGGTGGAAGGGAAACCTGAGGGTGAGATGGACGTACACGTGACAATGTATGTAGCAGGTTGTAAGCATGTGCACGTATATGTGCCTAGATGCATAGATTTGTGTGTATATACGCATATGTATGACGGTGCTTTCTATCTACGTATGGTAAATAAAGAGTTAGGAGGTGTATACTGCAGAAGTAGATGAGGTGAGGAAGAGGGAGAAAGATCAGATATGTAAGGAAGGGAGGGAAGGATGATGCAGAGGGAGATGGTCAGGGTAATGGAAAGAGAAGGGGAATGTGACAGACTGTGAAACAGCATCAGAGAAAGGACCGAACAAAGGAAGTCTGCTAGCAGTTCATTCCCTGATCCTAGCTGCATCCTGACTGCTCTCACAGAAAAAAACTGCCCTTAGTTACAGGAAGCAACTTAGTGTTCTTCTAACAATTTCCCCTTTTAACCAAGTCATATTGGAGACCTACATTGGGTATGTGTCATTTGCCACCAAAACTTCTAGAAAACACAAAATGGGACTTTTCCCCTCTACTTTGTCTTGAAGGGATTGTTTACCCAGAGGAATAATGCCATGCATCTCAAAACTGCCCGTTTTCTCTCTTTCACTTAATTTTATGCCATAGTCAATCATGCTTCAAAAACGATTTTTAACTGGGGCGCCAGGGTGGCTCAGTCAGTTGATCGACCAACTTCAGTTCAGGTCATGATCTTGCAGTTTGTGAGTTCAAGCCCTGTGTCCAACTCTGTGCTGACAGCTGGGAGCCTGGAGCCTACTTCGGTTTCTGTGTCTCCCTCCTTCTCTCTGCCCCTCCCCCACTCATGCTCTATCTTTCTCTCTCAACAATAAATAAACATTAAAAAATTTAATAGGGGCGCCTGAGTGGCTCAGTCGGTTAAGCCTCCCACTTCAGCTCAGGTCATGATCTCACATTTGTGGGTTTGAGCCCCATGTCAGTCTCTGTGCTGATAAGCTCAGGGCCTGGAGCCTCCTTCTGATTCTGTGTCTCCCTCTCTCTCTGCCCCTCCCCACTCATGCTCTGAATCTCTCTGTCTCAAAAATAAATAAAACATTAAAAAATTTAATAATGTTTAATTAAAGATTTCAATACAATTGAGAAGCCTGATGCACTTGCTAACTATCTATACTATTTAGAACATGAACTTTACTTGTCTGTGGGACGCATGGTCCAGCTTGCACAGGTGTTTAATACATTCTGGAAACAAAATTGTTATTTTTGGAGCTGTTTTCTTGGCACGAACTTGCAACTTATTTTCTCACTGAACTTGAGGATATGAAATGAATTAAGAATTAGGAAAAAAAGACCAGATGCTCAACATGTCATCCCCAAATATCTTGTCATTGCAGAAATGACAAGACCCTAACTATCATGGATGTAGAATCCCAGATCATTGCACCATGTCTGGCCTGGTGAGTGTTAACACCTCCAAGCAAACGCTCCTACAAGGTTCAAGGGTGAAGCTCACAGAACACTGTCACATTGTTCAATCAAACAGTTCTATGACACTTAGGTAAATAGCCATGAAGACACCACATTATCCGAGCGATACGTTCCTTTATACTCGTCTTTCAGATGTATGAAATGATTCGTATATTTTACATGTTTAATTATACATGCAGCTTCAAAGATGGGATAAAAATAGAGCGACAAGTTTTTAAGTACATATTTTGCTGTGGAACAGAAACATCGATAATTTTAAGGTACTTTTGGGGTGTGTGGTCATGCTGCTTACACTTGAGACACAAACTGTATAAGATTTGAATCTGTCTCTTTCGGGGCTCACAAGATTTAGTTGTGCTTTCTTGTGACAAAAGGAAACAGTCTCTAAAACAGGATTAGAGACTAATCACTTAAGATTTACTTCTAGACCAATAGTTGCTACCCTATTGTGTAAGTGACAGACATAGAAGAAGGTTTATAATCTGGGGATAAAACGCAACGATGTGAATCAATGTAACTAAAGGAGAGTTTGAAATGAATAAAAATAGGACACGAGAGAGAGAGAAGGATGCTGATCTTGTATCTAAAATAAGCTTGAAATATATGTACATAAGGCAACTGGAAATGTCAATTTCTTAAATACTTGAATCATTATTACAAAAACTTGAGCGTTAAAACATTTCCATCTGAGAAAAGAAATTATATGTGCGAACAAGAAAGATTAGAATACAGAAGAAGGTCTCATTACTGAGTGTAGGAGCTGGTGTAGATGTAGAATGAATGAGGTGATCACTCAGTCTGTGGTCCGCACACGCTATTGGAGTTGTAGCTCATGGTGGACCTGAGAAAGGAGACACACAAAAAGAGCTGGAGACTACTTTTTTGTCCTCAAAAGCAAGAAGACTGTCAAAGACCCCTGAGACTCTGTCCAAACAACATAACATAAAATTTGAAGTTTTTCATACTCACTAAGAGAGATCTTCTGAGCATGGACAAGAATAAAGCCTGGAAAATGTTAAAAATATAAAATCCTTGAAAGGAAAGTCATTGTTTTCAACTGGACTTTGCTAAAGCACTAATCTAATGCTATGAAAATTGGGAAAAATAGGTGTTCATCTAGACATACATGCATGACTTTCATTACAGGATAATTTCTTAGTTTTGGTGGAAAAAATTCCAGGAGGAAAGATAGCATTAGAAAACTGCTATATTGCAGTATCTAAAGAAATAATGGGTTTAGGCAGCACTCGTCAATGGATGCTTAAAACCATTGAGTGAAGGGAGGTGGGGAAGGTAATAAAGGAGGACTCTAAATGAACATTTCTAAATGACATTCACATCCCAAAAGAGACCAGGCAGGCATGAAATGCCTCCCTCATGTGACAGAACAGAAAATGTAAAGCATGACCTCTAAAATCTTATCACCTAAAAACATAATTGAACTTTAATCAAATTAACCATCTATGTCCAAATACAATTTTTCAGTCTATAGAAAGGATGGAGAAACAAGTTAAATTACATTAGGAAGAAACCATCAACCAAATGCAGAATATAGGACATTCCTTAAGGCCTGATTTTCTAATCCATCAATGATGAAAGAGAGAAAGAAATGGAGAAATGCTGTATTATAAAACAGATTTAGAAGACATAACACCCAGAACTAATGCATCAGCCATGTTTGAATCCTGAATTTAAACATATATACTACTACAAAAAATCTTTGAATCAGTTGAAAATAGATGAATACAGACAAGATATTAAATGACATTAAATAAAACTAAGTGATTATGGTCAAATTTGTTAGATAAATTAATCACATGTTGACATGTAAAAATTTAATATTATTTTCAGTTAAAACATATACTGGAGTTTTAGTGTAAAAATGACACGATGTTTGGAATTTGCTTTAAAGCCCTAGCAAGCATTAATTAAAATACATGAATTAATACTAAACAAATAACATAATAAAAACAAGGAGAGGTGATCAATGGACCAAAATAATGCATTCATAATTGTTAAAGTTGGTTTTTGAATATGTGAAAGTTCACTCAGTAATGTTCTTTCTACTTTTTGATGTTTCAAAATTTCCATAATAAATCATTAGAAAAAACAAATGATCTAGTTTTCTATTTTCTTTTCTCTACATCAATAGCTTTCTCCTTACTGGTATATTCTTTTTAGCATATAAAAATCCTGTCACCTCCCCCAAGTAATGAAACAACAGCAACATGCCAATAAATAGTAGCCTCTTCATTTCATTTCCTCTGAAAATTACTATTTTGCTTCTTTGCTTCCATTTGTAGAAAAATGCCTTGAAACAGAAGCTGCTACTTGCTTTCTCGTGTCCTCTCCCCAGTCTGTCTGAAATTCACTACAACCAACATTTTGTTTCCATAATTTCATGGGAGCCATTTGCCAGTTTCACCAATGCCGGCCAAGTTGGACATTTTTCAGGTCAATTGACTGTTTGTCCTTGTCATATTCCTATAAACAACAGAATTGACACAGTAGAACTCATTCCTCCTCAATATGCTCTATTCCTTCAGTTTTTCCAGTACTGTGGTTATTTGGTTCTCCACGTACCTCTGTGGTCACTTCTGTCTCCTCTGTTGATGTCTCCTCTTGAGGCTGGTTTGGGAAGCCTAGTGAAGGCTCCACATGTGTGTATGCTGAAGATTCTTAAGTACATGCCATCAGCCCATACTTTCTTCATGAATTCCTCAATAGGTTATCTGTCTACTTGATATCTCTACTTGCACTTGAAATCTCATAGTTAGATATAGTTCATTCTCTGCACCACCAAAACCGAGTGTCTGGTCTTTCCCCACAAACCTATTTCTCCTGCAACCTTTCTCAATTCCGTTGATAGAAACTTTATCTTTTCAGTTATGGGCTCAAAAAATATAGGAGAGCTGTCCTTTTTTCACAATTCATATCGAATCAGTCAGGAAACCCTACCAGCTTTCATAATATATTTAAACTAAATGACTTCTGTCTACTTGTACTGTTTCCACCACAATGTCACCCAGCGATTTTTCAGAAATAGCATCCTAAGAGATACCTTTGCTTCTGCCCACTAGGCTTCTAGTGTATTCTCCACACAGAAGCCAGAGAGATTTTATTTAAAGAATGATAGCTAATGTATGTCAAATCTTCATTCCAAAGACTTTGAACTTATTTCATTAAGAGTCAAACCCAAAGTCCCAACAATGTCTTACAGACCCTATAAGGTCTGAGTCTCTGTCATCTCTCTTGTCTTCCTGCCTATAAGATGGAGCCATGCCATTATAAGCCATTATAGGATTCTGCACTGGCTAATAATATTGGATACCTGAAATACACATAACATTATCTTATTTAATGTTGACTGACCCAATGACGTTATTTTTAGTGCTCATTATGGGAGACATAATCATCAAAGTTCAGAGAGATTGAATAATTTCCCAAAGTGACCATAGAACTGAGTTAAGGTTTTAATCTGGGTCTTTCTGACTCCAGAGTTTATATTCTTACCCCTAAGTTAGACTCCTTCTCATGCTATAATTGAAAAGTTGGCTTCCTCATAATCCACAGACATCTTTAAATATATGAAAGAACCCCAAACCTTTATTTTCATTAACAGTGAGTAGTAAATTTTGTGCACTATTGCTAGTAGAAATTATTTCTCATATTCACCTCCTGTCTTAATCACACTCTATGGGGGTCACAAACTAATGCTGGAAATGCCTTCGTTTGAATTCTAATTTTCTATAGTTAGCATTGCATGGCCTTTAAAAACAGATTTCAAATAAAGTTGATGCTATTGCTGTTTTATGATCCACGCTTTCTTTTTCCCAACTGCAATCACATAATGAATTTTTTGTGTGTTCTGGAAATTAATTCACGTTTTTTCCTCCTCACAAGTCTTTCACCAAAGGCTCAATATATTCAGAGGCCCCCTGGGATACACAGATTATAGGTTTGTTTCTAGAGTGGTGTTCTGAGGCCTGCCTAGCTGTCAGTGTGATGGTTTACTTTTTTCCACTGGAAGTAAAAAGCAGTTTATATAACATATTGGTGACATGGCCAGTGGCCAAATATTTAAGACTGTGCTTTGCATTTTACTGTCTCGAAAATCTATGAGCATAAACTGGAACAAATCTGAAGGCCTCTTGCTTGACACATTCTTTGCATGATAATCCGTAGCAGCCAACAATCTTTAATCAGCCTGATTCTGTGTTAACTTATATTTGAACAATGTGTAACATATACAAAGCTTCCTAATAACTCAAGACTAATATTCACCTTATTTTGAATTTAATATGACTTTTTATCCCTGTTTGAGTTAGTTTGAAATACCTTTCATAATCGTGGGTAATTTCATTGCAAATGTATTTAAAATTAGGCACGCTTAAATGCCTCATAGTTTAATAAAATATACCTAATTTGGGAAATTCTCTGCTTGAGTTTCGTAAATCAACATTGTAGGCTAAGGTAAAGGTGAATTTTTCATCCTCTGACATTAAGGAAAAAAATGCAAGGGCACCTGGGTGGCTCAGTCCATTAAGCGTCTGACTTTGGCTCAGGTCATGATCTCAAAGTTCATGGGTTCAAGTCCCGCATGGGGCTCTGTGTTGACAGTTCAGAGCCTGGAGCCTGCTTTGGATTCTGTGTCTCCCTTTCTCTCTGCCCCTCCTTACCTCCCTTGCTTGCACTCTGTCTCTCAAAAATAAACATTAAAAGATTTTTTTAATGCATATTTTGCTGTTGAAGGAACATGATTAAGAACTTCTTCCTTATCCTTCAGTGAAAAATTCCAGCAGGTGTAATTGTCCACAAAGGAAACCAACAGCACTTTTCTTTCTGCCCTTCACTTTCCCTTTGCATTTGCTCTTTCTTTTAATGCAATCACTGAAAGGCAAAGTTTGTGTCTTTGGGATTTGTTGCAACATTAAGAATGTAAACAACATACCCAAGAATGACACATACAACTACCCAGATGTAAGTATATTATTTATTTGTGGGTTGATGAACAAAAACAGACAAAATGACTTTCGTAACTTGGCTAAGCTAAATCCGATTTTCCCGAGCTCATGTCACTGTAAATTCCTGACTGCTTCTGCAGGTCCTGCCGAATGGCTTGCTCTTCCCACAAAGCTCTCTCTCGCCTGGTCTTCACAGGGCAGATTGCTGGGAGAAGGCACACAAATGGGATCCTCTTTCCCACCAGCCCCAAGATGAGCAGTCTTTGGGTCCTGACTGCCCCTGAAATTATTTAGTGGTGCTCATTTCTGGCCAGAGCCCTGCTCAATCATTTGACTTCCTGGATTTGTGTTTCATTTTCAAATCTGCTACTGGATCTCACCCAACCCCTCTATAATGTGCAGGTCCATTCGTTGCAGACCTGAAGGAGGCACGGTCTCTTCTATTATTGGATGTGAACACTCATGAGAGGATATCCTTACAAAGAGTAAAATGCTCTCAGAGAAGCATTCTGAGCAACCTCAATCACTGCATTATACAAAGAGGCGTTGAAAGCAATCCTCCCCATTGGCTTTAAAGCTGATGCATTCTATGGATTGTCATGTAAAAGTGGCCTCAGTATTATCTAACTGATAATGTCTTGAGATTGGATCTCATATACCACTGTTGAGATTCATTTTATGGCATCTCTAAGAAGTTGCTGTACAAAATACTCTTGGCATTTGAAATAATCTTGATCCTCTGAAAGCAGTTTGATGGCATAAATGCTATTTTATGTAATTTCGTAGAATCAAATCTACTATGTTTTCCTAATATTTATCATTCTGAAATACTCAACTATTAATCACAAGATAAATGGTGGAGCTCCTGGGGGCTCAGTCGGTTGAGCTACCTGCTTCGGCTCAGGTCATGATCTCATGGTTCCTGGGTTCGAGCCCCGGTTCAGGCTCTGTGCTACAGCTAGCTCAGAGCCTGGAGCTTACTTCGATTCTGTATCTCCCTCTCTCTCTGACCTTCCCTTGCTCATGCTGTCTCACTTTCTCTCAAAAATAAATAAAACATTTTCAAAAATTAAAAAAAAAACAAATGTTATGGCCACTGGTAATCTTATTCCTAAGAAATAACTATTGGTGGGCGCCTGGGTGGCTCAGGTGGTTAAGCATCCAACTTTGGCTCAGGTCATGATCTCACAGTCTGTGAGTTAGAGCCCTGCATCAGGCTCTGTGCTGACAGCTCGGAACCTGGAGCCTGCTTCAGATTCTGTGTCTCCCTCTCTCTCTCTGCTCCTCCCCCATTCATCTTTGTCTCTCTCTGTCCCTCAAAAATAAATAAAAGTTAAAAAATTAAGAAAAATAACTATTGGTAATAGCCGTGGTCCCTAGGGATTTGCAAATACAATGATAGAAAGTAGAGTCAAATGTTGGGCTTCCTTCTCTGTTCTTACTTTGGCACTTTGAATCTCTAGGCTATCTTTTTTAAGAGCAAAAATTCTATTTTTTGTCTTAATACTGTGTGACTGCCTGAAACTCTGATTATCTTTTTATCATTTGGTTGCTATTTTTAAAAAATTTTATGTCTTAGCCTCATAACACAAATTAATATGATTATTTTGTTAGAACTCCTGTATCACATCAACATGATTGCAACTTTTCAGTTCATAAAAAAGAATTACATGATTGCTCCCCTAACACAATTTTTTATTGCACATAGATTCCCCAGGACTCTCACGGGGGACCCGTATTTGGCTAGAAGTTTGCTAATTTCTCCATTTTATAAGAAATATTCTGTCAACTTGAAAAATATCAGTTCTTGGAATGTCTTCAGAATTTGTCAAGTTCATTGATTTTTTGAAATCTTGGAATCTTATGTTATTTTAGGTACAATAGATTATATTCAATAGTTGAAAAAATATTTTATTACTCTATATAGCATTTGCCACCGTGCATCTATTCCTTTATAATCAGTTTCTTTAGATCTGTCCCCTTATTTTTACAATAAATTTCTAGTGAGGGAAATCTTTCCACTTTGCAGAAAGATTTTAATCACTTGTTATTTTCAATAGGAAAACATCTCTTTTGCAGAGATTAATTGATAAAAATGGCATCGATCACTGACAAATATAGAAATTATCATATAACTAATTCTAATTAAAATCTGCCATATATTAGATCTTATGTCGGATCTGATTCTCAATAACATTATAACTTTTGGAACAGAAATACAGTGCTTTTCCATGCAGTGCCTCTTAATTTGTGGCTCAAAGGGACTTGTGTGAAAGTCCTTGCTAATTATCCCACTGCAGATTTTTCATAATTAATGAACAGCATGCACTGCTTTATTTAAAATAAAACCCTCTATTTATAAAACGGTTTTGTTCCACTTATCTATCACCACTTATATCACCCCGTCTGAATTTAAGGGCTTAAAATAACAACCAGTGTATTACACCACATGATGGTGTGGGTCAGAAAGTCAGGAAGGAAGTCTGGGAATTCTTTTGTCTTTCTGATGTTAAATGTATTTGGCTGGCGTTTTCGGGGGCTGGGCCGGGTTGTCCACAAAGATGGCCTCACACGCCTGGTCACGTGGTGGGCGTGGGTGGAGGCGAGGCTCAGCGGAGTACCGCGTTCATCTTCATGGTCGCCTGGTGACCTCAGGAGTTTTCTCCAGTAGAACAGTCATGTTTCTTGCATGGCATCTTCTGACATTGAGCATGAGCAGCCTCTTCTCTTAAAAACGATTTCCAGAAATGCAGTGGCGCTCATTCACTGTACTTTAGTGTCAAAGAAATCAGGCTAACCCAAATTCAAGGAGAACAGAACTAGATCTCGCTTATCAATGGTAGTAGCATCAAATAGATTTTAAAAATCATTACCAGTCATAAATTTGAAGTGTGTTTATATATTCTCTTCTCTTCTACAGTTTGGATTTAAAAAAATTAAAACTATCCACAAAAAGTCAGCATTATTATTAAACCCACCAATGGTAACAAGTATATACCTTCACATTTTCTCATGATTTTTAAACATTTTCTCTAAATGTGCTTCCACAGGAACACCGTTGAGTTACTCCTATGATCAGCCCAAAGCTATTATTTTAGAAATTATAATAATTCCTCAAACCTGATGTGCATGTTTTCCTAAGTGATCTGCAGGTGATCTCTGTGTTTTGACTCTTTGAGATGTGATCATTTTTTCCTCCTGGATTTATTTGTCATGTTTTACATAGAGAAGGAATTCTACAGATAGTTCAACAAAAATGCCATTTCTCTTATCAATCCTGGAGACTTTGTGTTTTGTTTTGTTTTTTCTATAGATTCATATAGAAACTGGTAATATAGGATTGTATGATATTTGAGTAATATTATTAAAATATCGTCAAAGAAAAAGATAAGTCAGTGCCCAGAATGAGTTAAATAGTTGCCCAGTGTACTTAACTTACTAGGGAATACTTAATAGAATGTAATCATTCTAAAGGCCTATAAAATTAATTGAAAGCATTAAATACACATGTAGATTGGATTAAGACTGAACTTATAGTCAATGTTCCATGACCAAACCAGATACACACTGAAGTTTGACATATCTTTAGAAGTAAAATATTAATATGGTAATTTCACGTGAAAAGTATTCAGGGCTTTAATTTGAATGCTTTCATTTTGTAATGATCTATAAGACTAAAGAAAGTCACTCTAAGAACAGAAGCACAGAGATGCCTGAGTGGCTCAGTCGGTTAAGCCTCTGACTTTGGCTCAGGTCATGATCTCACTGTTCAAGTGTTCAAGCCCCATGGAGGGTTCTGTGCTGACAGCTCAGAGCCTGGAGTCTGCTTTGGATTCTGTGTCTCTCCCTCTCTCAGCCCTTCCCCTGCTTGCACTCTGTCTCTGTCTCTCTCAAAAAAAATAAAAGATATAAACTTAAAAAAATTCAGAAACTGAAAACAGAAGCACATGTTATTTTAGAGGGATATTTGTCCATGGATGTCTTAAAAAATCCAACATGTGTAATTAAAACTGAGACTTTGGACCCTATAAAATGACAAGTTGGAGATAAAAATATTTCTATGTTTTTCATTTAAGAAGATATTTCATAGCACATTACTAATATATTGATGCAGAACAGAATTCTTAAAAGCAGAAAAGAAAGACATTCTAGATGTGTTCTCATTATATCATCACTTTGATGATTAAGTCATTTCCAACTGATATATCCAGCTAATGATGGAAATTCTATGCAAAGACTTGAATCTAGAGATATTCTGAGAAAGGGGAAAAGGAGATCCTAAATCCTTAATAAGATTAGTCCAATTATTAACTAAAAATAGAACATGTTCATTTAGTCTACTTAGGATGTGTATTCTAGCATCATAAAATTACATATATATTACACATTTATCTATCTATCTATATGCCCACTAATAATGAACTTTTAATAAGGAAGTGAAATCACCATAATGCTAATTTAATGGGAAAAAATTAAATGAAGAATGTAACACCATGAACTCTTAACAGATGTCTTAATTAGATATCATTAAGGAGACTATTAAATGAATTAAAATTGAAGTTTTCATTTCCTACTAAAAATATACCTTTTAATTTGAAAGGAAGCAGTTATAATCTGAAATCCTCACCTGGGCAATAGATGGAAAGTAGGTATGTGTTGTCTGAAATCAGTGTGTGGCTCCTCATTATCATTCTAACTCCGTAACATGAATCGGACCCCTAACACTGCTAGCCGAAAACTTGTAAACAGAGTACGGCAAACTACTTTCATCGAGCTAAGATTCTTGGAGATTTACAAATGGTTCATGTTCTTTGAGATATTTAAAAATTTTTTATATAAAGTAAGATATTTTGTTTATCTATTTTTTTTAATTTGAGAGAGAGAGATAACACACAAGCTACAGAGAGGGGAAGAGAAGGGGAGAGAGATTGAAAGAGAGAGAGAGAGAATCCCAGAAGACTCCACACTCACCATAGAGCCTGACATGGGGTTAAATCCCACAAACCAGGGATTATGACCTGAGCCAAAGTCAAGACTCAGAAACTCAACCAACTGAGCCACTCAGGCACCCAGATACATTATGCATAAAGGTATTTTTAATGATAATTTCCTGTTGAAAGATATTTAAAAATAATCTTGTTTTTTAGATCAGCATTTCTCAAACCAAGAAATGAGGCATGAACCCTCAAAGCCTCTATGATATTTGAGGTATGTATTTTCCTCTTCAACAGAGGTCTGTACAATATTCACGTAGGAGACACAAAGCAACGTCACTGTCTTTGTTCCTGGTGCTTCAGCGTGTAGAACAGACTCACTGGAACCCAAGTTCGATCCTCGCAAAGAGAAATAAGTGACACACCTGAAGAATATCAGCATTCGTAATAACCAATACTTCTATTTGCCAGTTAATTTCTTGTAATTAAACAGAAATATATAGAACACCACAATTTATTGAGCCTGTTGACATGTTTACAGAATTCTTTCATGTGTAATCAATCCACCTGGCCTTGTTCTTCGATCTGCCAATGCTTTGTTGACTTTTGCTAAATCTCTGAGGGCGGGTTCCCTGCTTAACGAACAAGAGAAGTAGAGTCGAAGCCTGCGTCCGTCACATATCTCAGCTTTGCAATATGGTGGCTACGCTACGTCGGATGGCGCTGATCAGGAATCAGACTGTAGGGATTCGTCCCACGTGGGATGCGATTCCATTACCACGAACCGGACAAAATCAGCAACAGTGAAACGTGAAAAACAGATAAATCTTTGAAAGTATACATCCCCATAGACTACTATTTATAAATATTTTAATTTTGTAACTCTTAAATGTCCTAATACTCTTATCATATTCAATACGTTCAATTAGGAGACTAGGTTCTTGTGCTAATTAATAAGTATACCTTTGATTGTGTTGTGGACTATGGAGCATAGAAACCTGTGGACTCCATCTTTTACGATAGTACCTCTCCTCTAACTCACATGGACTTCTCTGGAAAGCAGTTTGCCCATATGTAACCATTTAATAGGTGGAGAAGATCTGTAACTTCTAGCTTGGCACATCTTATTTCACTAGAATCACTTCTTTAAAATTGCTCTTTGTGAGTTCCGTTTTCTACCACTTCATTATAGTTTGGGCAGAACCAAAGCTTTCTTTTCAGTTTCAGGATTTAGAAAGCCTAGTTCAGTACATTTCCATCTGTTTCAGAAGTTGCCCACCAGGTGCCCCCAGGGGTCTTTCAGGCACCTAGAAGCCTTACCGCGGGTGAGAGGGGTGTCACTGTGCTGCTGACCTTACCAGCTCTTCCCTCCTCCCTGCCATCCTGAGTCTCCTTGAACAACTGGCCATGAAGGACTGGGCAAGAGGAAGGGATGGACTTCAAAATAAAGAGACAAAACACTGTTTTCTGTATTTTCTTGGTTAGCAGTGACACTGGCTCTTCCAAAAGATCTGACTTCTGGGTTCTTCAGAGGCCAGAGCTCTGGATTTTAATGTAGTTGAATTTCCATTAATGTCTTTTCATCTACATTATATTTGTAGTTTCTTATCTAAAAATTCCTTTCCTATCATAGGTCATAAAGCTGTGTTTCTATATTTGAAAAGATTATTTTTATGATGAAATTTGAACGCTTCTTTTAATGTGTATTTATTTTGAGAGAGAGAGACAGAGTGTGAGTGGGGGAGGAGCAGAGAGAGGGAGACACAGAATCTGAAGCAAACTCCAGGCTCTGAGCTGTTAGCACAGAGTCCAATGTGAAGCTCAAACCCATAGAATGTGAGATCATGACCTGAGCTGAAGTCAGACCCTTAACTGACTGAGCCACCCAGGTACCCCATGATGGAATCTTAATGTACCAAAGGTTAATTTTCATGTACATTTAAGATTCATTTTAGGTTTTCTATGTGGATTCAGAATTGATCCAATGTCATTCATTATGTAGACCATACCTCTCTGCTCACCATGACCTTGGCTTTGCATTCATCATATTTCAATTTGGGGTTTGTCCCTCTGAGGACCCTTGATTTTCCCATCCCTTTGCTGATCCCTGTCCTAGTAGCACACTATCCTAATTAATAAAAAATGACCCACGAAGTCTTGATGTAGATTAGAAGAAATCCCCTCACCTTGTTTTCTTATTCTAAGTTTTTGAACTTCCATGGAAATGTTAATATATGATTATCAAGGTATATAAAATTATATCCACACAGGCATCTTGCAATATTTTTATTGGAACTAAATTGAATCTATAAATTGATTGAGTTACTTGTCATACTTTTAGCCATATATATATGTTAGTAGTCAGGGTTCTCCAGAGAAACAGAACCAATAGGGTGTGTGTGTGTGTGTGTGTGTGTGTGTGTGTGTGTGTGTGCAGGGAGAGAGAGAAGGAGAGAAAAGGAGAGAGAAATGAGAGAGATTTAAGTAATTGGCTCATGCGATTGTTGGCTGACAAGTTAAAAATCGACAAGGTGGGCCAACAGTCTGGAAACCTAAGCAAGAGTTGATGTCATGACCCTAGTCTGAAGACCCTCTGCTGGCAAAATTCCTCCTTTCTCAGGAGAGGTCTCTTTTTTCTTTAGAAGTGTTTTTTTAAAATAATTTTTTAATGTTTATTTATTTTTGAGAGAGAGAGATTGAGAGAGAGAGACTGAGTGAGCATGAGTGGGGGAGGAGCAAAAAGAGAGGGAGACAGAGAATCCAAAGCAGGCTCCAGCCTCTGAGCCATCAGCACAGAGCCTGATACAGGGCTCAAACTCACGAACTGCAAGACTGTGACCTGAGCTGAAGTCGGTGCTCAACCAACTGAGCCACCCAGGTGCCCCTAGATCTCTTCTTTCTTAAGAATAAGACCCACACACATTATGGACGGTAATCTGATTTACTCAGACTCCATTGACTTAATATTAATTTCACATAAAAAAAAATCTCCCCAACCACTTTTAGACATGCTAACCAAATATCATGTATCAGATATTACTGCAAATGGGAGTCCTGTGGACTCTGTTTATTGGAGTGCTTTGGTTGAGTTCTCTCTGCGCCAACACAGAGGTTTTACAACCAGTTCAAGTGCACCTTTGCATGCTGGTTCGACTCATTTTAATGCAACATTTTCTCTATTTGATGATTGAAACTGACCTAGAAAGATAGATCCAACAGAGAGGGACATGACCTGTTTTTATTTCAGATTACAATCCACGGTCTGCTCATTTTCCCCATTCATCCAACCTTTACTTCAAAGTCTTTCTGATGTAGTGGGGTGGGTTGTTACAATCTTAGGCCAGAACCTACAGTTTAAAAGTTTAACACTCTGGGGGCACCTGGGGGGCAGGGCTCAGTCAGTTAAGTGTCCAACTCTTGATTTCAGCTCAGGTCATGATCTCACAGTTCGTGTGATTGAGCCCCATGTCCATGCTGTCTGAGCTGACAGTGTAGAGCCCGCTTGGGATTCTCTCTCTCCCTCTCACTGCCCTTTTCTCTCTCAAAATAAATAAAACAAAAATTAAAATAAAATAAAAGTATGACACTATGTTGGATGGAATAGTTACTTAAAACTAAAATTCAAATATTTACCAGTTTTCACATTCCCTTCATTTTATTCCATGTAGGATTCCCAATGCCTACGTGTCCCCATTGTTGTGGCTCAATGAGACTTTTTCTTCCATGAGGGGGCATGTGCAAGGATTAAATGACATATTTCGCTGTCACCATTCATGTAGCTTCTAACAGAATCTCTGCCTCAATTTTATCCGTTCTTACTAGGAAAGATCTCTGCACCAAAAACCATATTTTCCTTCCAATTTCTCTTTGAAAACACATATTTTCTACCTTTCTTGTGAAAAACAACTGCCTGTAAAGCTCTCCATCTGGCAGCCCATTTGAGCAGGCCGTCAGCCTTGACCTGGTCCAGGAGGGACACGGGCAGCAGCCTGCGGTGGGAACGAGATGTAGACGGCGATGAGGCACCCAAAGGCCTTCCCTTCTTCCCGTTCCCACGCCCAGGAGCGGAGCCTGCCCGCTGCTCTCAGGACGGCCCTTTCTCCCAGAACCACACACTCATTCTGACATGCCCTGACGAGCCAGCACGCCCTCCAGGGCCCCCAAAGGAGTCCCCCCTTCCCCAGCCCCCTGCGTGCCTCCCCACCATCCACCATGCAGGGATATGAAAGCCATTCTTTGATCCATGTGAATTCACACAACCACTCACTCTTTCACGTGTCGTCTGTGCACGCTGAGTGCCTACGAGCGGTGGCAGTCCCTTCCATACCCTGCGCTCCTCCTGCAGAAACACGTGACTGCAAAAAATATCTGTAGATACATTTATTGGACTTGGATGAGAGGCATCACTTCCCTTTTCCTTCTGCCTTCAAAGGACTATGCACAGCAGATGTTGAGAATTCGCCTTTAGCTATTTGATAGTTATTCAGCTGCACCGTAGGTGTCCAAACATCTAATGACCATGGTCCCCAACAATGAGGAATAATTAGGCTCCCTCTGGTTGATTCCATTCTGGATGGGCTTGACCTAACAGATGAGGACATTCTTATTTCCTGGAACTGTGGTGCTGTTCTGGGTGCTAAGCGCGCCAGGTGGTAAGAACAAAAAGGACAGTTTTCTGGACAGATAGGCACCCTGGCACGTGGTGTCCATGGCAAGTATTTTTCTCGTGGAACGTGACCAGTCACCTTTTCTTCTTACTCTTCTCTGGGGGTGTGTGTGCCAGTGTGTGTGTGCATGTGTGTGTGTGTGTGTGTGTGTGTGTGTGTGTGTGTGTGTTTAGGTGCTTAAATTTCACTAAGCATTCAAGGGACTTGGGTTTTGGAGTATTTATCTCTTTTTTCTGACTTCATGCCAACTACCTAGTGACTGCCGGAGATTCAACAAACAAATAAATAAACATGGGCAGAGATGGACATGGACTGGCCACATTGACCTTCACAAATCTAGAGAGGACTCCTGTGGTGTTATCTAACTCACAAATATGTGATCATCGTCTTATGATTTTGATCTATTGGCTTGGCAAGTTGGGTGCAATGATTAACATTTGTGTGCCCCTTGCCAAAAAGTACAAGGGCATGTTTGGCTTCATGATCTCAATTCGTGGCCGTTTACAATTTATTTCTGAGTGCCCTGTCATGGAGATGATCGCTTCTAGGAGCCTGCATGCAGGGACTGGAGGAGACACAGTGGGGCCTTATCTACAGCGATTTTAGAAATGAAGGATGTTCTCTCTGTGAGGGATGTTTTTAGAAAGGGAAATACGGTTGCTTTTTGCTACTCTTTTCCTATTTCAAATTTAATGCATGTTTATTAAAACACATGACTTTTAAAAAGAAAATTAAAATGACCATTTTAATGGGCAGTACTAAACATTATCTCTTTTCATGTTCTGCCAGAAATTTTCATGCCTTGATTTATTATTTTTCTCCTACTCCACCTCTGTTGCCCCAAACAGATTCATATGTACATGGTAATTCAGATGCATGTGATTTATAAACAATCATCTTCTAAAAACAGTAATTTAATGGGCCAGGAATAACAAAACCAACCTAATGAGGAACAAATATTGAGTATTAGGAAATAGTATAGAGTGACAAAAATTAAGACCATAGACTATTAGCATGAGGAAATACAAACAGGCCAATTAGAGTCCAGAGGTAGCCCCGAGTGTACATGGTTACTTGATTTACCAAAAAACAACCAGTGGTGCCATGTCATTAAGTGGGGACAAAGATATTCCACTAATGGATGGTTCTGAAATGATTGTATACTCACGTTAGGTATCTCAAAGCACAAAAATGGATTTTAGGTCCATCCGTCATCAGACATGTGAAAGCTTAAATTATAACGCTTCTATAAGAAGATACAAATTATGGGATACCTGGGTGGCTCAGTCAGTTAAGTATCCGACTCTTGGTTTCAGTTCAGGTAATTTTCTCACAGTTAGTGAGTTCAAGTCCTGCATCAGGTTCTTCACTGACAGTGTGGAGCCTTCCTGGGATTCTCTCTCCCTCTCCTCTGTCTCTCTGCCCCTCCCCCCACTCACACTGTGTATCTCTCTAAAATAAATAAATAAACAAACAAATAAACCTTTTTAGAAAAAGGAGATAACAATTAATATTTTCATGAATTTAAGGTAGGCAATAGTCTCTGATGCAGAACACAGAAATAGCTAAGAGAAAAAATGTATTTAACTTCATTAAAATTTAACATTAAAAAAGTTTAAATTTAAAAAAAGTGAATCAAAAGACCCTTCTGGGTAACTGAGAAGCGATTTGCAAACTGAGACATCAATTATGACGTCAGCTCTTCCCAGGGTATGGTCTGCTGACTCCCTGGGATTCTTGAGACAGTCTTGCATTGTTTGCAAGGTCAAAACTATCTTCAGAATAATAATAAGACAATATTTGCCTTTTTCAGTGTGTTGACACATTTATACTGCAAAAGCAATGGTGAGTTTTTTTTGCTTCAATGGTGAGTTTTTCTCTTCCTTAAAAATATAATAACTACTAACAGGACCAAGATGAAATTAACATTCAAAGTATAAAGCGCTCATTAGATAGCGATGGTTCTTGGATAACTATATCTGGTCCAACAGCCATTAAGGTAAAGAAGTTAGATAGAAGTTCACAAGTTACTGCTTAAGTTCAAAAGGCAAAACTAATTTGTAATAAAGCAGATCCATAAATATTGTTTCCTGACCTCAAAATATACAAAGAATATACTTTCAATTCCTGAAATATGCACACTTTTTTCAACATTGTGTTTATTAATAAGATTTTGTTTCAGAAAGAGTTGCATATCGACAGTTATAAATGATAAAATGCAATTGTATGTGTCAGTTAAGAAGATGCAGTAAGACTTACATACTCTGTTGAAGTGCTCAGTGCTTCTGCATCAGGGTTTCCACAAACTGTGTAACTTCAAGACAATTCACTTAATCATCCTGTTTGTTTTTTCTTTTCACAGAAGTGGAAGATGTTTATGGACCTAACACATACCACCGTGGAAGGATTCCACAAAATAAAACCTGCAGCACACATAAAATAGTATTTATATGTTGCAGGCCATGGATTAGTAGTGACTTACAGATTATTGTATTTTGCCTTTGCACTATTTTGCAAATTTGATCGACTTTGTCACTTCAGATAACTTGTGTGTTATGTCTGCATACATTAATAAATTTGCAGTGATGAATGTTTTATTCCTTAGTTGAGGTTTTTATTGTGCTCTGGGACACACTGGGAAGAATCAGGTGCACCTTTTTACAAGCTTCAGACTAAGTGACATTTACGTGCATCTGAGTCATTGGTGGAGCAAGTTAAAATCCAGACTCTATAGGACCCAGAGTGAGGTCTGTGTTTCTGCAAGTCGTTTTTATGTTATGTTATGTTATGTTATGTTATGTTATGTTATGTTAGGTTAGGTTAGGTTAGGTTAGGTTAGGTTAGATTAGGTTAGGTTAGGTTAGGTTAGATTAGGTTAGGTTAGGTTAGGTTAGGTTAGGTTATACTATACTATATTATTTTATTTAAATTCAAGTTAGTTAACATATAGTAGAGTCTTGACTTCAGGAGTAGAACCAGGATTCATCACTTACATATGACACCCAGTGCTCATCCCAGCAAGTGCCCTCCTTAATATCTGTCACTCATTCAACCCATTCCCCCACACACACATCCCCCCTCCAGCAACCCTCAGTTTGTTCTCTATATTTAAAAGTCTCTTACGGTTTGCCTCCCTTTCTCTCCTTATCTTATTTTTCCTTCTCTTCCCCTACATTCATTTGTTGAATTTCTCAAATTCCACATATGAGTGAAATCATATGATATCTGTATTTCTTTGACTAATTTATTTTGCTTAGCATAATATAGTCTTGTTTTATCCATGTTGTTGCAAATGGCAAGATTTTATTCATTTTCACTGCCAAGTAGTATTCCTGTGTGTGTGTGTGTGTGTGTGTGTGTGTGTGTGTATACACACACATATGCCATATCTTCTTTATCCATTCATCAGTCAATGGACATTGCATTTTTATCAGGTTCTCGTCTGATGTTGACGCTGCAGGACCTCAGACCATGCTTAGGACATCAATGTAGTAGAGGAAGTGCCTAATGTTATTGACACACAGAGTAGTGATATATGAGTTCAGGAGGACACACAGGGGGCCATCCCTCCCCCACTCCTCTATTCAGTAACTAAAATATGATTGTAATAGTTATTCCTTCAGGCTAATTATTATCTTCTCTTTATAATTTGTCATTTTAAATTGGCTTTGTTTCAAAGCAGGCTTATGGAAATGTGTATTTTCTACACAACAAAGTTAAAAGTGAGTAGATAAGCAAACTTGGGAAAGAAAATATTAAGATTTGAAAAAGTAGGATCAAATTATTTTTAAGTTTAGCATCCTGAAGGGCTTTAAAGAAACACACATGTTGTTCCTTAGAAGCCAATGACAGAGTTAAATGGTTTAGTTACCAGATTCCTCACAAGCTCATGAGCTACCATAAGGGAAGATTTGGTCGGGAGAGGTACAACTATTTCCGTCACTGAAATCCAAATGACGATGCTCCCATGAGTTCATATCGAGAATGAAATTAATGGCTTCTAAACAACATCATCCATAATACCTTTTATCTCTACTTGAAGAAAGGTAACGCATGTTCTAGCACTTTTTCTAAGAAGCTCCCTCTTTGTGAACTGATGGGAAAATGCCAAAGCATAGCTTGATAAATGTCAAAGTAATGTGATCTAGGTGCAACATTCTCTGGCAAAGTGTCTTGATATAATGTATCCTATTGGATATGATTATGCTATTGGTTCTGTTTCTCTGGAGAATTCTAATACATCTTCCCACTGGAAGACTTAATTCCAGATATCTATCATCTATCTATCTATCTATCTATCTATCTATCTATCTATCTACCTACCTATCTAACTATCTATCTATCTATCTATCTATCTATCATTCTATCTATCTATTGGTTCACATGATTATGGAGACTGGTGAATCCAAATCTGAAGTGTGGGGCTATAGACTGGGGACCTAGGAGAGCCGGCAGTGCAGATAAAGTCTGAAGACAGTCTGATGGAGAATTCCCTCTTACTTGGGGGAAGAAGAATCTTTGTTTACATTTGCATCCTATTCATGCCTGCCACTGATTGAGGCTCACTTGCATGGAAGATAATCTCTACTCTACTGATTAAAATGTTAATCTCATCCAAAAACACCCTCATGGAAACATCCAAAATAAAGCAACCAAATGTGAGGGCACTCTGTGGTCCAGATGAGTTGATACATCAAATTAACCATCACAGAAAGGAAAAGGGCACAACTGTATGCCTGCTGATTCTTAACGTTCCTAGAGGCCCTGTGATGAATGACCTGCTCCTTCCACCTGTTGTCCAGCACTGCATCATAGGGCTATACCTGGTTGTATGAAAGCTTAGGACTCGGAATATTTTAGCTGGTCTTCTTGCCATTTCAAATAAAACCAGGAATCTTTTAATCAGGGAAAAAGAATAGATATTGGGTGGACAATTAACAGAATCTGATCCACTAAGTAATTCAGAGTCTCATTCATCTATAAAACAAGAGAGGATTAATATATTCTATAAATCACATACATAGAAAATAAATATCCCCCTGATTTCTCCAAATAGCGACCGACAGTCGCAATGTAAGGAAACTTGATTAAAATCTCAACATTAGGAAAAGGTCAGGTGGGATGCAAAGGTAAGAGGATAACAGATAGTTATTTCCATATAAATCCATTTCATTTGGGGATAACCAGCAACTACGATTCAGGACAGGAGGGGACCTAAAAGGCAATTGCAATGTTGTAATAACCATGTCTGATAAACCTAGGACTTGTGCAATTCATTACATTTTTACTTGCTTGTTTCCACACAATCCAGAATGGGTTGTAAAACTCCCTTTCCTATATACATACACACTGTAATGTTTTATTACAAAATTGTACGTACATGATACAAATTTAGAAATACGTCTTCCCATATTAATGAAAAGCAAGGATGTCTTCCCAGGAAGCAAATTACATTTTCCATTTTTCAGATAAAATATTCTGAAATATCTTATACGGAATAATTGTTTCCAATTTCAGCAACTTAACCCAAATTTATAAGATGTATTTTTTACACTAATAGAGGGATCCAAAGTTTTGAGCTCCTTACTGAATTGTCGCTAAAGAATAACTAACGTTTATTCTTTGAAATGCCGCCAGTGGGACAAGAACCCACAGAAGTAAGGTTGGAAGTGGGCTAGATCGGGGCACCTGGGTGGCTCAGTTGGTTGAGCCTCCTACTCTTGATTTCCACTTAGGTAAGTTGGTGAGTTCAAGCCCTGCGTCAGGGTCCGTGTTGACAGTGTGGAGACTGCTTGGGATTCTCCCGCTCTTCCTCTCTCTGCCTCTTCCTCACTTATGTGTACTCTCTCTCTCACACACACACACACACAAAATAAACAAATAATAAAACCTAAAAAAATGAAAAGAAAGTGGGGATGGATTTACTGAAATATCTTATACGGAATAATTGTTTCCACTTTCAGCAACTTAACCCAAATTTATAAAATGTATTTTTACTTACTGAAAGAGTATCATGTGCTCTCATATCAAATATAAATAGTGTAGACTGTTTGCATTCCTTATTGTTATCAATATATATTTAAATATATGATATATTTGACAAATACTGACATGTTTAAATCTTTATATGCATCGGAATGCTCATAGTCAAAAATATAGTGTTAAGTAAACTACCGTTTTATAATCTCTACATATCATCCTAAATATCAATATTTACAAATTTCTCTTTATTTTCATTGCACAATTGAGGCATACTATGGTATATCTGCTTAAAGTGACACTTATTGAGTTATAAGCATTTAAATAAATGATTTGGAGACACTGGGTTTCCATCTAAATCTAAATTTTGTTGTATAGATATATACGTGCAGTTCAGAGTTGAAGATCTAAATTTAATTCCACAGCTAAGTATTTTAATAGTAATGTTTTGCATTATGCTTATTATTAAAATAATCATTTTTATGAAGTTTCACAGAAAAATAAGCCTTACAGTGTGAGATAAGGTAGACCAATAATTTTCTTCTAATTAGACTTTGCTTAAAGAACTATAGATAAGGAGGTGGTTTATTTTGTTTCTCATTTTATTTGGCAAGAGCATAATCATAGTATGATTTGTATGTTTTTTAATGTTTATTTATCTTTGAAAGAGAGAGAGAGAGACGGAGAGAGAGAGAGAGAGACAGACAGACAGACAGAGAGAGAATGAGTGAGGGAGGGGCAGACAGAGAGGGAGACAAAATCTGAAGCTGGCTCCAGGCTCTGAGCTGTCAGCACAAAGCCTGATATGGGGCTTGAACCCATGAACCGTGAGATCATGACCTGAGCCGAAGTCAGACACTTAATCAACTGAGCACCCAGGTGGCCTACATAGTACCAATTTTTAGAATTGTATAGAGTTTAAATCAACGTGAACATCAGAGTTCAAGGGGAAGATTTAGGGGAGCCTCTATTTTTGCTCTCCTGTTACCTTTCCCCACAAAGCTATCACAGCCCACTTCACTTCTTTACTTAAAGTCTTATGAAGGGATTGTTACTAAACCTCAAGTAAGATCCAAATTATATCTGTCTTTCCGGACTCTGGGGCATTTGGTCTTTGACTACTTTCCAAGTTAATCTCTACCACCTTCTCCCTTTAGTCTGTATGCTCCAGATATGCTGGACTACCTTTCTTCTCCAAGTACACCTCCCTCTTCCTCTCCTCAGAGCACCCCCTGTGACTGCTGCCCCTTCTCACTATGATTTCCTTCCCAGTCCTTGGAAGAACTGGCTTCTACTCATTCAGATTCTAGCTTGTGTAATCTGCTCCTAATCAGGGGCCTCCTGTGAACTTATTTAGAATTGCACACCCCTGTTCATTTATTCTCTTTAACCTCACACATCATAGAAAGCATGAAAATTATAATTCCTCAGCATTCATTTTTTAAAATTATCTCTTTCCTCTCCTACTCATATAGACTGTAGACACTCATTTTGTCCTCTTCAGAGCTGTATTCTCAATGCTTTGGTAGAAAGATTCTTTCCATAGTAGACATTCAATAATGTTTGCAGATTGTCCGAGCAAAATCTAAACTTTAGCAAACTTAATAAGTGAGATTCACACGCAGTTAACAAATATTGTTTCATAAAAATAGAGCCTTTAAAGTGTAGCTATCCTAGTGATAAGAACATTATTTTGTAATTTGGTAGAGAAATAGAATTAATACTTTAAGCTATTTCTTCAAATGCACTGATAAAATTCATTCAGTGTAGGTTAAACAATCATAAAATCTGAGCTCACCTAAATAGATTTCACTTATTCCAGTTTGGATGAGTTTAAATCCATTATTCTCAAGAGTCTGGGGCAATATGTTATTAGAAGAGCTTGCTGAATTTTCTCATCTGTTACGAACAGTAGACATAAAAAGGTTTAGATATGAGGGTTGAAATCTCCATGTCTGACCCCCAAAAGGAATCCAATACCAAATGATATGATTGAAGTGGAATGGCCTACTGTTGTAGAAGAAATATTCTGGAAAATATTTGGATTTGATATCAAATGAACTATGTGCCTACTTGTGAAAATGTCAATACTGGAGGGTGGGACTTTCCACCTGAACGGTGGAGTGAATCTGTGGTAGAGGGCATCAGCGTCCAATGAGACTCAGATTAGAAAAGAAGGAAGTTTATGTTGTACAATTACATCAGCTACAACCAAATGTGCACTTGAAATGAATAGAGGTGAAGTGTGCTCAAATGTCGGGCAAATCTTTCCTCTATGCAATTTTAATTGGTCGCTTAACTGAGAACCTTTAGAATTGTCTCAACTCTTTCCAGTAGTAAATATTAGAATTGTCCAAACTCTTTTCAATAGTAAATACTAGAATTGTTCAAACTTTTTCCCAACAGTAAATATTAAGTTGTACCAAATTGTTGGAGGCCAATAAGAAGTTTTAAATTTGGGGAGAAAAAATGAAAGTGAAGTACTTATTAGCACAAATTTGTTGTGAGAAGAACAGGTGGATCTGAGTGACTAAATGTTGACCCTAATGGATTGAACAAAGTAGTTTCATGATGGCCCAGCTGAGGCAGATGTAGCTTTCACTCCTCCAGAAAAATCCAACAGTCTAGAAGGGACTTGCCTGCTTTGAAAAATTTGGCTGATTCTTTTTTTACCATTATAAATATGGACTAAGGATGGGTACAATTTGTTTCTCATATGCAAGACTACAAAATGGATCCACAGTCTTTCTGGAGAATATTTAAATTCTCCAGTGTACAGCAATCACCGGGTGAGGTAAGATTTAGTTATGATTCATCATCAAAGCAACTTCACTTATGACATTGATGATGTCATGGACAAAGCCAAAGGATCCGTGAGAGCTGCTGCAGCAGTATTACGGGGGGGGGGGGCTTAGTTTACTTGTCCAGATAAAACATACAGTTACCTAATCTGGTAAATCGTTGGATATGATTTGAGCTAAAGAACCAGGAGGCAGTCTATAGATAGTGTGGGATAAATTATTGTCTTGGCTAAAACCTACCGAAGAAAAGAAGTGTGATGCCTTGTGAGTCTAATTGGGTTTTAAAGGACAACACATATACCTCACCTGTTCTTTTGTTTTTGTTTTTGTTTTTGTTTTTGTGCTACTATACAGCATGTGACCAGAAGTATATAGGAATTTAAATGGGGATCCACTATAATTGTCTTTGTAAAAGTCCGTAGCTCAAGCAACACTATTAGGGACTATAATTTCCATCATTGCAAATAATGTGAGGCACCTTTTCCTGTACATATTCACCATGCACAAATCTTCTTTGAGGAAAGGCTTGTTCACATCTTGAGGTCATTCATTAGTTAGGCTGTTTGTTTTGTATTACTGAGAATTGAGATTAACATATTCTGAATTCAAGTCCTTTATCAGATAAGTGGTGTTCAAAAAATGTCTTCCAGTAGGAGTCTTCTATTTCTAAACTCTTACCAGTGTTTTTCGAAGAGCAAAGTTTTGTTTTTTTTTTCATTTTGACAAAGCCCAATTTATCAATTTGCTTTTTCAAGGTTATTGATTTTGGCCCTGATTTTCCTGGGTGAATATGAGGAAAGATGGGGTGAGGGTGTTTGTTTGTTTGCGCTGATGTGAGACAGTGGTGATGACTGAATTCTTCCGTTCTCTCGGTTTGGTCATATGAAAGTTTTCGCAGCACTGAGAGACTCCACAAGGTCTTCTCAGGTTAGAACTTCTTGCTAAATTATACTGGCAACATTTTTCATGTCTCTTGAAGTTTCTTCTGATTTTCTTAGCCATATAATACCCTGCCAAAATGAGTTTTAAAAATGGAGCACCTGAAAGTTTATGGGAGAAACATTCTCAAATGTATTTGAGGAGCAGCAGAAGGGTTTAGCTACTCAGAATAACTAATGATTCTCCCAGGATAAATCAGCTGCATGCCTTTCTATTTTCATAAGCATAACACAAGATTCTGATAAGCAAATTCTTACATTCTTGTCTGCAAATGACCTGTTGTGATTGACGTTGGAGAGAGTCCAATCCCCTCTAACCCTGATTAAGTCTCCTTCAGTTAAACGGGAGTGGACAGCACACATTTCAGGCACTGATCATCTTGCTGTATTTGCACGGATGGGGTGGAAGTGGTTTGTTCTCACAAGGCCTTCTGCATCCACGGGCATAACGTCAAGATAACTTGGATAAACTGGCTTAAGGCTTTTGGTGTTTGATGGAAACATTATCTGCTCACTTCAGCTGAGTGTGACTACCCAGCAGCGCTAAGGCCATTGGATGGAATTTTGTTTTTACTCTCTAAAAATAGAGATAAAAATACATACATACAGAGGGATACATAATGTGATTTATAAATATATTATGTGCATGCAAATAAAATTTTAAACTTGTTACATAATAAATCTGTTTAAAATCACATACTCGTATTACCTTTGTACTGTTTTAATTCCTTTTCTTAGAGATCAGCTGGCTTAAATCCTAAAGCAATTCCAAATACAGTACCAGGAAACATGCATTCTGCAGATGTTGTGTGGACTATTACTTGGGTATCAATTCAATTGAATCTCAGTTCAAATGCATTCAATAAATATACAGAGAACATGTTACATATGGCAACCTACATTAGATGCCTTAAGAAATTTTAACATTCCTAAATATCTTCCCTCATTTATTTGGCTGCCTTGTCATTGCTGATCCTTCTTTTGATGCAAAAGCTTTTTATTTTGGTTAGTCCCAATAGGTTAATTTTGCTTTTATTTCCTTTGCCTGAGGAGACAATATCTAGAAAGATGTTTCTATCACTGATATCAAATAAATTTCTGCTTGTTTCCTTCTGGGAGTTTTATGATTTCAGGTCTCTCATTTCAGTCTTTAGTCCATTTTGAGGATTTTTATGAATAGTATAAGAAAGTTATCTTGCTTCACTCTTTTGCACGTAGCTGTCCAGTTTTTCCAGCACTATTCACTGAAGAGACTCTCTTTTCCTCATTGTATATTCTTGCTTCATTTGTAGGAAACAAAATGGAAGTTCCTCAAAAAATTCAAAATAGAATTCCCATATGATATAGTAATTTAACTACTAAGTGTTTCCCTGAAGAAAATGAAGAGTAAATCAAAAATATATATAGTTATTGCAACATTATTTACAACAGCCAAAATATGGAAGCCACCCAAATGTCCATTCACAGATGAATGACTAAAGAAGATGTGGTCTATTATATATTACTCTGTTATAGGAAGAAATGAGATTCTGCCATTTGCAACAACATGTGAACCTGGAGGACACAACACTAAGTGAAATAAGTCAGACTGATACCATAGGATTTCATTCATTTGTGGAATTCAAAAAACAAAACAAATGAACAAACAAAGAGAGTAAGAGACAACCCAAAATAAGTACTCTTAATTACAGAGAACACATTTGAGTTGTCAGAGGGGAGGGGGTACGAAATGGGGGAAATAAAGAGGATTATGAGTACATTTATCATAAACACTGGGTAATGCACAGAATTGTTGAATAGCTATATTGTACAGCAAAAAGTGATATAACAATGTATGTTAACTATGCTTAAGTAAAAAAATTTCTAAAAGAAAAAATGAAAACACATTTTTCTAAAAATGAGTAAGACACAGTCCAAGATCTTAAAGTTTATAATACAACACGAATAACTAAAAATGCAACAAAATATGACAAAGTCATAAAATATAGCCAATGTATTCATAAGTGCATTTAGAGAAGACAGTTGTGCCTTTTAGGGAGAGAACTAGGGAGTCGTGAAGGACGTGATATACAGATGAACTTTTAGACATGCGTTAATGCTAGTTGTTAATATTACATTATTACCATGATGATGACAAAGACCAATAAGGGTACTGACTTTATCATAAGACAGCAGAACAGCCTGATTAGGAGTATTTGGGGGAAGGTGGAGGCAGGAAAGAGCCTCTAAGCCATTTGGACCATGTATAACACATACACAAAGGGGAAAAGTGGCAGAGACACTTAAAATTGTTGGGGCTTTTATTAAGTATTATGAGCTCTAAAAATTTACAAACAAATGACCTGAATTATCAAAGCTGTGCATTAGTAAGTTTCTATTAGCTGCTGCGAAAATGGATCCCAGAGGGCATGTTGAAAATGGAAAGAGCAATGGAGAAGCCACGTTGACATTTCTGGGTTGGCCATCTCCACATTGAGAAGACCCAGATCCTTTACACACTGGATCCTGGTGATCTCTCCGCTTCGATCCCCTCTACTCTCTCTCCTTTCCCTGGAATGAAGTAGATGTCCTTACAGTCACAGGCTGAGTGCCCTCTCACACATCCACTCCCGTGCACATGTCCACACACTAGCACCTAGTACACTGTACTTCCCTATCCAATCTCCAGGGATCTCTGAAGGGGGTTGCTGATTCCTGCGAGCCCAAGAGCCCCTTCCTCCAGCCTAGACTCTCTGTCTTTAGTCAAGAGAGGAGAGAGTAGTGTTTCAATTTGAGCAATTTATCATCATCAGAGAGTTTATCTACCACCACAGATTACAAATTCATGATTTCCATTTATGTCAGTGAGGAGCCTTGAATGAACTGAGCCACTGTTTTGTTATTTTGCCATGAGATCCGAGCGATGTGCTGACCTAGAGATTTCAGCGGAGCAGGAGCCGTCCATTAAGCAGGCAAAAAACCAACACTGGATTTCAAACCTAAGCTCGTGAACAGAGATACAATGAGGGCAATGGTCTCCTGAAGAGATTTCATGCTGTGGGGGAAAGACGTTATGCAAGAGAAAGTGTGAAGGTTGAAGGCATGCACTGTACTTCAGGGATTTATTTTCCCAGCTTTTCACTAATTAAATGCATATCTGTAATTTATTAAAAATTTGTTTAAGATTATCTTTTGAAATTTTTTATTTTTTTAAAAATTTTTTTTATGTTTTATTAATTTTTGAGACAGAGAGAGACACAGATCATGAGCGAGGAGGGTCAGAGAGAGGGAGACACAGAATTGGAAGCAGGCTCCAGGCTCTGAGCTGTCAGCACAGACCCTGGCGTGGGGCTTGAACCCACGAACATGAGATCATGACCTGAGCCGAAGTCAGAGGCTTAACCGACTGAGCCACCCAGGTGCCCCACCTTTTGAATTTTTTTAACTTTTATTTTTATTTAGTGACAGAGCGCAAGTGGGGGAGGGGCAGCTAGATGCCCGGGACACAGGGTAGCAGGATTCCCACACAGAGAGTCCGGACACCAAGGCTTTTCTTTCTGGGAAGCAACTTTATTCATGCCGGCTCTGCTCAGTTGGGTTTGTACCCAAAGAACTAAACCCCGAATGCCATGGGACAGCTTTTTGCCAGAGTCCAGCTCCAGCAGGTCCCGGGTTCCCCTGAAGGATGACAGTGTAGGCCAGAGAGAGTGAGAGAACCTCGAGTTTCATTCTGATCACCAGACAGGCACCCCTGCCCACCTGGCAGTAGTCTCTACCATTCTGGCAGGCATCTCTGCCCTGTCCGGTTCTCAAGCTTTATTTATGACAAAAGGTACAAGGAACAGAGAAAGCAGTAAATGATTTCTTATAGATAAGTTTTATAATTTTCCAGGACATGTGTTCTGCAGAAGTTACAATTCTAGTAGTAATGATTGTCATAAAAAACTTAGCTACAGGCATTCATGTTGTCATAGGTATTTTTTACAAAACCTCAGATCTAGCCTTAAGGAAGTGACCTTTAACTAAGAGACAAACAGCAATGTTTAGTAAAGACCAGTTTTTTATGAGTAAGGGTCATTAGGCTATTTATAACCCTAAGAGAAAGTTCCCAGAAAAACAGGTTCTCAGGAGACATAATGCCTGCTCTCACAGTCCCAAAGATGATGGATACATTTTATTGCAGTAGTGACTTTCACAAAGGCATTCAGGCCCAGAAGGCAGTCAGTTATCAGTTAATTGCTTACGGGAAAATTATATGTTGCATTAAGGTGTATCTAGTTTACTCATCTTTTCCCTGACCAGGTGCAATCACACCTCAGGGACAGGGCAGGGGGACAGGCCAATCCTGACACTAATCAGCAAAGCACTCTGAGGTTTGGTGCCCAAGCAGAAATGAAAAGTTTCAAGAGAGTAGATTTTGGGAGCTGTCTGGGGGCAAGAGATTGTGCAAACTTGCCGCACCCTCACCAGGAATTTTTACTCTACTGGTGAGTTCAGAAAGCTCCCAACAGTTTTTTATATACTTTATCTCCCATGTATGGTAACACACAAACTTGTAGTCTGATTAAGTGGTCTCCTGTTACAAGGTGGTGACAGATGCTGTCAAGTGCACCAACTAGCAAGGTTGCCTTGAGGCTTTCTTTTTTTCTTTTTTCCTTTCCCTGGGGAGAGGACCCTTCACAACAGAATCCAAAGCAGGCTCCAGGCTCCGAGCTGTCAGCACAGAGCCGGATGCAGCCTCAGACTCACACATTGTGAGATCATGACCTGAGCCAAGGTCAGATGCTTAACCACCCGAGCCACCCAGGCACCTTATGTTTAAGATTCTTTTAAAACTAAATTGTACATTTCCTCAAGGTATGGAGTTTAAACAGATAATACATGACCGGAACCTAAGAGCTCCTGTCCCTTGGAGAATCGCCTTCTGCTATTGTTCTCACTGAAAAGCTCTTTAATCGGCCCCAAAATGTTCATATTTGTGGTCAGTTATGAGATATGAATCGATGAATTTGGCACACTTAACCCATCTTTTACTTAGTCTTTCATTAGTCAGCATTAGAAAAATGACTTCAGTTGCAACAACCTTCAGAATGGTATCTTGATCAAATTTATCCTCCAATGTAATCTTCAGAGTTATTAGTCATTGGTATTTCTGCAACAATGTATATATTGGGAAATGTTACACGTAGGATTTAAAAGATTATGCTCAAGAGCATTATCCCTCTGCCTCAGAGAAATAGAATCACTGCCCTTTTAAATTAGGAAAGATTATGGGAAATGAGAAATGAAAAAAAAAGACAGTGGATTTCTTACAACTGGTTTGTTGCAGGCATTTTGATCATTTAATGATGGTGTTGTGGGCAACGTAAGTAAGGTGCCCTTTCATGAGACGTTTAAAGACAACCTTCAGGATTAACTCTGGCTTCCACAAGGCAAAGTAATAAAGGTTTGCAACAGCAGCTACAATTTTGGAATCACTGTAACATTTTTTGAAATGTTTCAGAAATCATATTTGAATGCTGGTTGAAATGGAGTAAAAATGTCTAAGAATTTTTAAATTCCCAAATACCCCCATTGAAGAGATTTCAATATAATTATAAAATCTTGACTAAAATGTGCTCACGATGGAGGCACACATTTTGAAGCTATATGTTAACTTGACTTTATTACAAGGCAATCTGTCAGCTCTCATGGGTGTCGCAAATTGAGATACTTTTCCTGGGCTTCATAGTGGAACAGATTTGGTTCCTGCAGTGCCTGTTCGCAGGGCAGTGACTCCGGGAGGCAGCTGGTAGGAGGGGAGGAGGTATTTTTGCCATTTGGTGTTAAACAGAGCCATGTGGCTTATAAATTCATCACCATCAGTTTAGAAAGTAACAATGTAAGGCAATTACCCTCTTGACTGAAAAATAAGGTGGAATGTAATTGGTACACACAAAACATCCTGTGCTCTTTCATTCATTCTTTCAGCTAATATTTGTTGAAGGCTGAGATTGGAAGGTAGTACTAATGTAAACCAAAAAGAGGCAATAATAATATTGAAGGGAAGGTGAGCAGGAGAGTAATCAAATTCAGGGCAAAAGGTGGAAAGAGTTTTTCTGTTTTGATGTTTTTTAATGTGTATTTATGTGAGAGAGAGAGAGAGAGAGAGAGAGAGAGAGAGACAGGAGAAAGTGAGCACAGGGCAGGGGTGAGAGAAAGGGAGACACAGAATCCAAAGCAGACTCCGGGCTCTGAGCTGTCAGCAGAGAGCCTGACAGGGGCTCAAAACCATGAACTATAAGCTGTGAGATCATGACCTGAACCAAAGTGGGACCCTCAACTGACTGAGCCACCCTAACACCCCATTTTTTAAATTGTTTTAACATTTATTTATATAATTTTGAAAGAGAGGGAGAGCACAAGTGGGGGAGGGGCAGACAGACAGACAGACAGACAGACACACACACACACACACACACACACACACACACACTCAGAATCTGAAACAGGCTCCAGACTCTGAACTGTCAGCACAGAACCTGACTAGGGGCTCGAACTCACAAACCATGAGATCATGACCTGAGTCAAAGTCTGATGCTCAACAAACTGAGCCACCCAGGTGCTCCAAAGGTTTGTCTTTTTTCATGAAGTATTTGAACAAGGTTATGAACAAAGAAATATAAGTTGGATCAAAGCAAAGATGTTTCATTTGGGAATAATTGCATATGCAAAATCTTGAAGGTAGAAATTACCCAGTTTTGCATGAAGTCATTGTTTGTTTAGAGTAGAAATTTTGTATTTAGAAAAGCCAGTTTTATATTATTCAAATGGAGTTACATTCTTAAATACCTCAGTGATTATTCACGTTGGAATTTTTCTTCTTGGCAAAGAAAGAAAAAACTTACATAAGGGGATAGCTACGCTTTTATTCATAAGTTTTCTATTTAAAAAATTGTGCATGTTAGCATTATGGATGTTTTGGAAAAACCTAAATTAGATGCTAACGGTCTTCTATAAATATTCTGTGAGGCCATACAATATAGATCACTTAGGGGAATTTCCTAATGGAAATTAAAAGCAAGTAAAAAAAAAAAGAAAGAAAGAATTCCTAGTCTAACGAAAACAGATGTTACTTTACATGTCAACATCAGAACTGATTAATTCTTGATTACTCATTGACTGAAAAGAGATGTCCTCACCTACTCAATGCCATTGCTGTAAAATGTGGACAACTGGGTACCTACATAATATTGGTATAATTTTATTATCAACATTTGTTATTTTTTAATATATAATTTATTGTCAAGTTAGCGAACATACAGAGTATATTGTGTTCTCTTGGCTTAGGGAGTAGATTCTCATGATCACCACTTACAACACCCAGTGCTCATCCCAACAAGTGCGCTCCTCAGTGCCCATCACCCATCTTCTCCTCCCTGCCCCCGCCCCATCAACCCTCAGTTTGTGCTCTGTGTTTAAGAGTCTCTTATGGTTTCACTCCCTTTCAGTAGGTTCTCAACGTTTGCTTTAAACAATTTACTTATTGAAACTATGATTTGTCACATGAATGAAATAATTAAATATAAAAGCAAATTAGTTTTGGATTAGTATCTTACCTTAAAATGTGCCTTGCTATAACATTAATTATATTTAACTATAATGAAGATTTCAAAGAATGCAAAATAACTTAACCTGTTTCCAAAATCCCCACAGGGTTCACTATGGTAAAACATCTCTTTTAGTGATAGATACATGCACACATATATACACATGTGCACATGCACATATCAATGTAGACTTGTAGATGGACTGATATATGTCCTATTTAATAGATGCTTAGTCTGAAGATATTTTGGCAAACATTTCTATAACAAGAGTATACAGACTTTGACACTAATCAAGCAATGCAAGAATTAAACAAACTATATAATATATATATATATGTAATACACGGATTACATTTGTATAATATCTGGTCATATGTATAGATATATAGATATATATCACACAGGTTCTCTCTTGCTTCAGGATATTGTAAAGAAGGTCATAGTTTTCTGTGTGCTCTTTCTAGGCTATCTTTTGTCCTGTCACTACAGTTTTATTTAGGCATGAGGCTGCTTTGTTTAAGGTATGACCCCTTTAGAAATAAAAATACTCTGCAGAAGGCTGCCCCCTTTCTCATTTTTCTCTTTGCTCTTCGTAATAGAGACACCATCTCATGTTTCTCAAATTTCAAAGAAAAACAGACCATTTCTCCTACTAAATGTCCTACTAAATGTCCTAGAATGTCCTGTTCCC
This sequence comes from Suricata suricatta, assembly GCF_006229205.1. Taxonomy (NCBI): domain Eukaryota; kingdom Metazoa; phylum Chordata; class Mammalia; order Carnivora; family Herpestidae; genus Suricata; species Suricata suricatta. Next base: position 4,943,959 of record NC_043713.1, read on the forward strand.
AAATGAAAACCAACAACAAACAAATCTGGACCATTATTTCTCACATTCCAAAACTAACTGTGAATGAGTTAGTAGGAGTTTAAGTTTGGATAATTGGAGTACTTGAAAAGAAATGATAGGATGCTTAAGTAATCACAGCCACTGGGTTGTAAGCTTGGACCGTTTGTTACAGCACTTGTGATGTCTATTTCTGGACATTCTATATTTTGTACTATCTTGGGAACAAAGTGGAGGAGATGTCGGCCACCAAGTCACTTGCATGGGTAGAGGGCTCATAAAGAATGAATCCGTCCTCTGTGAGTGGACCTTCAAAGTGGCTATAATTGTAGTGATAATGGAGAAGGACCAGGAGAGGAAAAAGGGGGAGAAGAGAATGAAAAGGTCAAGAGGCAGAAGAAGTAGGGGAGGAGGGAAAATGAGGGAAAAGAAAAAGAGGACAGGACCGGGCGGGGGAGGGGGAAAGTATATGCCTTCAGCTTACTCTCTGCCAAGCTTTATATACATTATCGTCATTAGTCCTTCCTATAACTCTATGTAGCAGTTACTATTATTTTCTACTGATAAGGATACAAAATTTTGTATTACAAAATTTACAGGACTCAAAATAACTGACCAATATTACATTAATAAATGGTAAAGCTAGGGTTCATCAGGGCTCACACTAATACCAAATCTATATTCCCAATTATGTTGCTCCCCAATGTGTCAATGATATTTCTGGATACCGTAGAAGAATGTAGCTTCAGGTAGCCATTGAAGCAGACAACAATTCCAATTTGTTTTTCACTACTTGGTGCAATGATTCTGTCTTCCAGTACAATGGTCCAACTGCTGTCCTCTGATGGGATTGTGGATAAACATCAGGGCAACTGGAATTATTTTACTCAACTTGGTTTCATATGGCAGCAAGCAGTATTTGAAGTGGAAAGTAGTTACTATAAATATCTCAGATAAACTATAAGGCCGGAATTTCAAATTCATGATGATGAGACATTAAACCAGACTGAATAATTCTGTGAAACACTCTCTGCATGTTCATTTCATTATACTCAAGTCTACTAGGCGTAAGGAATCCAAAATAGACTGCTGGTAGCCTTGTGTTTTCTCTGTGCCTCTAGCTAATTTATTTAATAGTCTGACAAACATCGTCCCTGATCTTTATGTTTACAACCATAATGAGCTGGGCATCATTAATGCCCTTTGAGGACTCTTTTCAAACCCCTGTTGTCCTGGTGTTTTCAAAATTATTTTGCTATTGCTTATAACAAGGCCAAATAAGAAGTTAAACAGTGTTCAAACAAAATTGGAACAGGGTTTTAAGAGTTAATGAAGACACCATAAAAATCCATGAACTATGTGGGTTTTGGAGAGCATCTGGGTTGGTGAACAAAAATGCATCCATTCTTCTCTCTTTGTCTCTCAAAAATAAACAAATATTTAAAAAAATTGTAAAGGGGGCACCTGGGTGTCTCAGTTGGTTAAGCATCTGACCTCAGTTCAGGTCGTGATCTCATGATTCATGGGTTCTAGTGCTGCGTTGGGTTCTGTGATGACAGATCAGAGCCTGCAGCCTGCTTCAGATTCTGAGTCTCCCTCTCTGTCTCTCTGTCCCTCCTCTGCTGGTGCTCTGTCTCTCAAAAATAAATAAACATTTTTTTAAAAGTTAAAAAAATAATGCATCCATTTTTGACAGGAGGTGCCAGGAGGAAGATGTACCCTAATTTTCACTGGGACAGAAGCTTTTCTGTTGGGGATCCTGAGGACTTTGCCCTGGGTATGACTTGACCTGGCCGTCCACCGGTACCCTTTAATATCCTTTGTAAACTGCTGGAAATTTAGAAAATAAATTGTTTTTCTGGGTTCTGTGAATTGTTCTCATGAATTTACGGAACTCAAGGAAGGGGGTGCGGAATCTCTGCTGTGTAGCTAGTCAGGCAGTCTTGCTGGACAGAGCACTTAACTTACCAGATCTGCACTCACTCGAAGTAGACAGTTGAGGGGGGTCTGGGTGGCTCAGTCGGTTAAGCGTCTGACTTGGGCTCAGGTCATGATCTCATGGTTTGTGGGTTCAAGCCCCGCATCAGGTTCTGTGCTGACAACTCAGAGCCTGGAGCCTGTTTCGGATTCTGTGTCTCCCTCTCTCTGACCCTCCCCAACTCACGCTCTGTCTCTCTCTGTCTCAAAAATAAATTATATATAGGAAAAAAAAAGTAAACAGTTGAATTAAATTGAAGGCCATCCAGCTAGTGTTGTAGAACTGTTGGATGTGTGGGTTTTCTCACACATTTGATGTCAGAAGTGCTGTCATGTGATAGCATATTTAGAGTAGGGACGATGCATCAGAGAGTTTTTACCCAAAACACTAGACTAGTAGGTTATTTTAAACTTTTTGAGAAGCCACCGTACTGGTTTTGTAGCACCTACACCATTTTACATCCTCACCAATAGTGCCTGGAGGTTCCAATATTCCCGAATGAATCCTCTCCAACACTTATCTTTTGTTTTCTTGATAATGGCCGTCCTAGCAGGTGTGAGGTGATATCTCCTTATGGTTTTAATTTGCATCTCCCTGCTGATAAGTAATGTTGAGCATCTTCTCATAAACCTGTTGGTCATTTGTATGTCTCCTTTGGAGAAATGCTTGTTCAAGTCCTTTGCCCATTTTTAAATCAAATCATCATCATCATCATCATCATCATCATCATCATCATCATCATTATTTTCTATTGAGCTGTCAGTTGTAGAATCTCCTTATATATTTAGGAGATGAGGAGATGAATCCTTTTTTCAGATATATGTTTGCAAATATTTTTTCTCATTCAGTAGGCTGTCATTTCACACTGTTAAGTTGTTTCCTTTGTTGTGCTGAAACTTTTTACTTTGAAGTAGTACCATTTGTTTACTTTTGCTTTTGTTGTCTGTGCTTTTGGTGTCCTATCGAACATATCATTGCCAAAGTTTCTCTCATATGACCTCTTACTCCAGTTTTACTACCATGATTTCCAACGTTGTGTTTAGCAATTTTTGGGTAAGCAGAGATGAGTATCGTTCCTGATCTTAAGGGAAAAGGCTAAAAATATGTTTTATCAGCAGTGTTTTTTGTGTATTGATTTATATTACCTTTTATTAGATTAAGTGATCTCCCTAAATTTCTAACTTATCTGAGAGCATTTTTCTGTAATCACATGTAGGTGTTAAATATTACTGAATGATAGTTTTGAAGCTGTTGAGATGATTGTGTAACTTTTTTCTTTAATCATTAACATAGGAATTATGTAAATAGATTTCTGATGTTAAACCACCCTTGATTTCCCTTTCGTCATGATGCACACCTCAAGAAAAATGATGGTTATACTCCCTGTAGGTTATATTATATGAGATTTTCTCAATGCCTATAGGCTTTTCTTTGATCAGATTGCCCCATTTGACCTTGGAAAGAAGTCCACACTGTCTTCTTAAAATTAGTTGAACAACTTTCTCTGATTTATTTTTCTGGAGCAAATTATAAAAGAAATAGACATAACCTGTTTTTTTAAAGTTTGATACAATAGCTTGTGAAACCATCTAGAATGGGCTAGTGTGAAGTGGTCTCTTTTATCACTATTTTCTGATTATCAGTCTGTCTTGAATTTTATGTATACAAATTCCATTTTATAATATACACTAGAATTCATTAATATGTACTGGTGCAGTTTTGATACAGTATTTTTATAATTTTTATATCATCATTATGTTGGGATTCATTTCTTCTCATCCATTCTGCATTTTGCTTATTTGTAATTTGTCTTTTACTAATTAGTCTTAGCATCGACTATTCTGTTTTATTACCTTTCTCAAAGAAACTACTTTTATTTTTAATTGCCTTCATTGTTTTTGTAGTGTTTTCTCTAATTCATCAGTTTCTGCCTTTATTTTTAGTATTTATCCTCGTCTCTTAGAATCATTTGCTGCACATGGTGGACACTCAAGACATATTAGTTATTATCACTGGCGAATCTCCTTTCCTTTTACTTCAGTCTTGACCAAAGTAATCAATGCCAACACTTCGGTATGTATTGTCACACATTTCACTCGTGGTCATACACAGCACAGGCACACATATACATTTACATGTACATAATACTTCTTTTCTATCAAAATTGGTATTATTTTGAATATTACTTTCCAGTGTCTTGTTTGCTTTCTTTTTGTTTCCTGAGGCATATTACTAACAATTCCTTGGGGAGCATATTTATATCAACTCCTTTATTTTACTAGATGTGTAATTATCTAGAATGGATAGGCTACAATTTATTCAAATGGTGCCTGTTTTTTTTTTTTCTTTTTAATGTTTATTTTTGAGGGAGAGAAGGAGAGAGAGAGACAGAGCGTGAGCAGGGGAGGGGCACAGAGAGCGGGAGACACAGAATCTGAAGCAGGCTCCGGGCTCCGAGCTGTTGGCACAGAGCCCAAAGCAGGGCTAGAACTCACCGACCGGGAGATCTTGACCTGAGCCGAAGTTGGACTCATAACCTACTGAGCCACCCAGGCTTGTTCTTAATTATTGTTTTTTCCCACCATACTCAGTGTTGCATAAACATCTTCTGTTGGTCTATTGTATCTGTAGAAATAAATTCCTATAAATAGTAATGTTTCTGAGCAAAAGATGTGTGCGTTTTAAATGCTGATATACATAGCGATCTTCCTTTCTAAATGTTGCAGCATTTTATTCTTTTAACATCAAGGTGTTGTTCTCCTCTCCCCAAGAGCACAGGGTGTTGTTTAAAAACATGCTGGGACTCAGGGCGCCTGGGTGGCTCAGTGGGTTAAACATCTGACTTCAGCTCAGATCATCATCTCATGGTTTGTGAGTTCAAGCCTCACCTGGGGTTCTGTGCTGACAGCTCAGAGCCTGGAGCCTGCTTCCAGTTCTGTCTGTTTCTCTCTCTCTCTCTCTCTCTCTGTCTCCCCCTGCTCCATTTGTGTGCCTGCTCTCTCTCTTTCTCAAAAATAAATAAATATAAAAAAGAAAAGATTCTCTAAAAAATATGCTGGAGCTAAACTATCTGGTTCCAACTCTCAGCACTACCAGTTATGAGATGGGTAGTTTGGTCAAGGTGTTTCTAAATTATCATGTCTGTCAAATGGGGATGATAATGGGATGATAATGGTATTCCATCTTCAGAATGTTATAGGATGATGTAGCAGTATGAGTAAAGTGTTTAAAGTGTGTGTAAAAGATCTGTGGTCATTAAGTAAACTTAAAAACTGGAAATGGACACAGCTTGCCCTCTGACTGCTTTTTTTTCTATTTTTTTAACATTTATTTATTTTTGAGAGACAGAGAGAGACAGATCATGAGCGGGGGAGGGGCAGAGAGAAGGACACACAGAATCGGAAGGGGACTCCAGGCTCTGAGCTGTCAGCACAGAGCCCGACACGGGGCTTGAACCCACAGACCGTGAGATCATGACCAGAGCCGAAGTCGGACACTTAACCAGCTGAGCCCCCCAGGCGCCCCTCTCTAACTGCTTTTTAATATATATTTCCTCAGCGAGACTGGAAACTAACTAGGAGCTTCAGTTCCTCACCGTATTGATGGAGTCCTAGTTTTTCCTTCCTTACTCTAACCTTATCCTAGTTAACAGGAAGTGTCTGTTCTGATTCATACCGACATCAGGTCGTGCTTCATTCCTGATCTTCTGAGGATTATTCTACCTTTGTAGCCTGGCTTTATCAACTACTGTTTATGCTTCTGAAGCAGTGTCCATTCTTTGTTCTACATTATATTCTCACCGCTTAGTCACTGGGAGTGAATGTCTGTGAGAAAAACCAATAAAGACACAACCCTTTGACCTTAACAGTTTGACTCTGTATGGAAATAATTTAACAACAGTCTTCATTTATCATGAGCCTTTACAAAGGCAGGATTGTTGCCTATTTGCTCATTGAAGTATTCTGGGTGCCATAGCAATCTTAAGCGACATTTGCTGAACTAACACCCATTTAAATGTTCATTTTTTTCCTAGTTCCACAGTGATTATAACAATTTAGTAAAAAGAAAAAAATTGAGGAAGCACATAAGAAGTTCTAAAGCAAACCAAGCTTCTGAACTCCTTCTGCTTAGACTGTTTTTCTGATTGTTCATATTATGGATGAAAACCTACCCGTCTCTGAGGTCTGTGTGCTGGCCCTGGACCCAGTGCAGCCTTGGCATAAAAACCCTCCCAACCCCTCTGGGCACCTTTGGCTCAGCTGCTGCTTTTGTTTGTTTCTTCATTTCTGTTTATTTTAATTACCTTGGCTTCTTCTGAATTTTAGCAGAGAAGTGTACAAGCAAGACAATGCAAAGGACATTATGCAATGCGATGAGGTCAAAAATGCCTTGGATACAAGAAGATCACTGAACAAAGAAAATTAATCTAAAACCTAGATCTGTATTCTGACTCAAATGCACTAAAATTCCAATTTTGTAAAAAGACTTCATTATGCTTTTTATTAAATATTTCTCTTCCAAAGTTGGAAAACCATAGATATTGTTATAAGACAAAAAAATGAGGGAAACTCTATACAGGAAAATAAGTCCTGCTCTTTTTCAGAAGCTAATGTCTTTATTTTTATTAAAGTGGTACATGCATGAGGAAAAAAAATAGAACCTTATAGAATATTCTTACATGAAATATATTTTGTGTAAAAGTCAGTCTCCTGACGTCACTGGAGCGTCATCCACAGAGGAAACACCTTTCCACTTTCTCTTTTTGAATTCTTGTTGCTGCTTCAACATCTTGAAATAATATATGTATATCCATTTTTTAACCTAATAACTTTTGACATATTTGTTGCTTCCCAATTTCAAAAGGTGAAAGTTTTGCTTGTTAACATTATTCTTCTCGAACTTTCTCTCCCTCTTTTTTTTGATTTCAGCCAGTTAAGTGATTTTTGGTTATATTGTTTTCCTTTTAACTTAAACTTTTACTGATCCTTCTATTTTTTGGTGCATTAACATTAGAAGGTACTTCTTGACTTTTTTCACTACACGAAATATAGTGTCTTGATTTTACATCTCTCTCTCTCTATTCTCGTCACCTGTCCATCTTTAGCCCACCATGAATTTACGTTCATGTTCTCAGGACTGAGAATATTTAAATTTTCTGAATTTTGTCTCTACTTTCATTCTGAACACTTGGGGATACGACAGAGTGGGTGAAGGTCACTCACTTCACTTAGGTTCTGTTTCCAGCCATATTTCCTGATAATAATTCCTTTGCAGAAAATAATGCTTCTGCTCATTACAAAATAAATCACATTAGGTTGTCCTGTTTGTGCTCATGTTAAGCTTGGTCACCTGGTTAGTTTGATGATTATCTGATCTCTCCATTTTAAAGATATATTTCTCCCTTTCATGATTATAAGTACTATTAACCCCTTCATCTCCTGCTCTATCATATTATTGTAGATTCATGGAATCTTGTATTTTATCCTTTCTTTTTAATCCCGGGATTAGCAAAGTACAACACAGAAGCTGATTGTAGCCCACCAATTGTTTTGTATAGGCTGTGAGCTAGAAACGTTAACATTTCCTAATGGTTGAAAAAATATACAAAAAAAAAGACTACTTCATGACACATGAGAGCTATATGAAACTGAAAGAAGGCAAGGGGTGGAAGTTGTGTGAGCTGAGCCATGTTAGAGCTCGGACAAGGGAGGGACGCCTCCCCTGTCAGAGAAAGAGAGGGCTCTTGACACAGAAGGGTGACTAAAGCTATCAGAGACCCAGGAGGACAGCCATGTCTTATCTCTTCGTCTGCCCTGGGGTCTCCTGCCTTCGGATCCCACTGGTCAAATCCAGCTGTGGGTCAACTGCCAAAGGGGTCAGCCTGCAGAGCCCAGAGTGAGACTGTGCACAGAGGCTTTGGCTTCGGGATGGTGCAGATGACAAATAGGCCACGTATGGAAAGACAGCAATTTCCATAGAAAACTGGCCGGGACGGTGGTCTAGATAAGGTGTGTGTTTTGGAATGAAATCAATGTCACGTGCCTGTACATTCAAAAAATCCCGACTTCTAACGTGAAAGAGGATAGAGGACAAATGACGATGGAAAGTATTCAGTTTCTTTTTGTTTGTTTGTTTGTTTTTGTTATTTCCACAAACATTTGCAAGCTGGAAAAAAAAAATCAAAGTATTACCAAGCACTTCAACATATTTGAGATAAAAAAATCTGGAAAACTGAACAATTTCTATCCAAACAGTTAAATGCTGAGATTGAGCATCTGTATTATGTCATAAGTGATTTATATAAATACTCCATACCATTGAGGTTTTCATATAACTCTCATTTTTGGGAAGAAGAAGTTGAGAGAGAGTTAGTCCAGGATTTCATAGCAGGCAAGTGCCAGGGTGTGTTGAGATCCAGGTCTGCCCATCTCCAGCAATTCCATGTTAGGGTCACCTTTCTCTTTGAAATGACATCATGCCAGCGGGCCCTGTTTGGCTCAGTTGGTTACACATACGACTTTAGCTCAGGTCATGATCTCAGGGTTTGTGAGTTTGAGCCCCGTGTGAGCACAGAGCCTCGAGCCTGCTTCGGATTCTGTCTCTCATTCTTTCTCTGCTCTTCCTGGGCTCGCACTCTGTCTCTCTCTCAAAAATAAATAAAAAGGGGCACCTGGGTGGCTCAGTTGGTTAAGCGTCTGAATTTGGCTCAGGTCATGATCTCATGGTTTGTGGGTTCGAGCCCCATATCGGGCTCTGTGCTGACAGCTTGGGGCTTGGAGCGTGTCTTTGGATTCCGTGTATCCCTTTCTCTGACCCTCCCCTGCTCACACTGTCTCTCTGTGTCTCAAAAATAAAGAAAACATTAAAAAAATTTTTTAAATCTTTAAAAAATAAATAAACATTTTAAAAAATTTAAATGATATTATTCCAAGTGACTGAGGCTCATATAATGATAAAAAGCACGAGCAGTTAGGAAATACAGTATTAAAGTGATTTACTTTCACTAGATTTGGGGTTGAATCACACTTGTCACAGCACCCATATTTAACATTTATTTAATATCTATCCTTCTCTTACTTAAAAAGATTATTAAAAAGCACATTCCAGAGGCGCCTGGGTGGCTCAGTCAGTTAAGTGTCTGACTTTGGCTCCCGTCATGAACTCACCATTTGTGAGTTCTATCCTCACTCCCCACGATGGGCTCTGGACTGACAGCTCAGAACCTGGAGCCTGCTTCACATCTGTGTCTCCTTCTATCTCTGCCCCTCCCTTGCTCAGTCTGTCTCTCTCTCTCTCAAAAATAAATCAACATTAAAAATTGTTTTAAATAAAAAAATCATGTTCCACCCTAGAAAATACCTCTCCCAGGAATTTCATAAATGAACCTAGCTAGCTAATTTTGCACTCTTCAAAAATGTTAAAGGACCTGAGGAGAGAAGTAAATAACAGAAGGACTGCATGGAGGAGAGAATGGATTTGCCTTGGTTCCGTCACCACATTTCAGGCACCTTGAATTATTTTCTGTAAGCAAAATTTTGAGTAATTATAAAATGTGACTATGCAATTACTAGTTGTCTGCCCTGCCTTTGTTCTGACGGCTCTTTCTGAGTGTTAGGCACACCTCTACATGCCAAGAGGTTTGTCCCCTGCCACCTGACTCACCTAACATGCCCTGCTGTGTGGTTAGGATCGGACAACCTGCCTCTCTTTGTGGCGTGTTGTCAAGGCCATGACTCAGTGAAAGTTGTATAACATGATTCCTCTAAGATCTTTTTTATGTTGATTTCTACTCCCGGGCTCTCTTGAAAAGCCAACCAATGTTGCAAATGTCCCAGACACCTGCTGCCTCAGTCCACTGATGGCTTGTTTGACTAACACATCAATTTTACCCCATGCTTGGGGTAAAACATGTAAATCATCGCAGCAACCCCCCGCGACCTTCCTGCAGCAGGTGAAACACCAAATGTGTTTGACAACTTATTTTGTGCCAGAAAAATGATGTCTACCCTTTTCTTTGAGTTTCTAGGAGATTCTGTACAAAACACTACATTTTATTTTAAGTTAAGAACTCTGTTATGTACACTAATTTTGAGGAAGAAAAAGGCTGGCCATTTTTTTCGAATTTGAAAACAAAATGCACCCTTGGTTTCTAATTAATATCGCATTATTGCAATAGAAAATGAGCTAATCCACAAACCCATGAACTTGTTGATAGCTCTGTGCCCCAGCAATATATTTTATCTCCCCTGCGGTGCATGGAGCATGTGTAATAAAGCCATGGTTTTCTGAGCACATTCAACCAGTTAATTGTTTCCTAATGGCAGCAAGCAGCAGGAGTCAGCCCTCTTCATCCATCACAAGCTTTTCCATCCCTCCACTGAGCTCTTCCCAGCTTTGGAGTATCCGCGCCACTCAGTGCAATGCAGTCTTTGCAACCCAGATAGCTTTACCTTATATGGCTCCATGGTTTCAGTAAACCCACAGGTATGTGGACGGGACCTAAGCTATAGAGCTATTTGAGTAAAAAAGCTTAATGGTTAATGCGGATATCCCTGTAATTGAGAGGGAAATTGAACCATGTGTTGACAGGGACCTGGAGTATAGACATGGTCAATCTAAACCCGGTAAAACATACTACTGCAAGGCACAGCGTTTCCCCTTCGTCATTAACTTCTGCACTCCGATTTTCCTTCTGCAATAAACAGAGAAAAGATTTAGCTAAAATCATCTGCAGAAAACTGATACGTCGTCATGGAGGCTGGGATATTTTCAGAGGGTACAATGGAAATTTTCTTTAGTAAAATCCAGCCTTACAGATTCAGCCACATTCCCTAGGATGCAGAGAAAGCCATATCTAATATAATTACCTAAAAATCCCTCCTCTGTCCTTGCCCATGTCCCTGTTGGAACTATAATCATTTGCCAGTACCAGATTAGCTCAGATAAATGCAATTTTGGAACAGGAGGTTGAAAGGATTCCACTTACTTTTGTGTGATTACTTTAAAATTATCTATGTAGATGTGACATCATTCTAACTTTATTTTTTTAATTATATGTCTTCCATCCTACTAAAACAGTTCTCAAACTTTCAGCAAATCGGTACAAATTCGGGGCTTTGAAAAGATACCAGCTGTTGCACCAGACATCCAAAGATTGATTTCATTGATTGGAGGCAGGGCCAGACCTCCCAAGGAGACCATGACATACATGTGAGGTGAAGATCACTAAATATCCTTGTCTTTGAATGTTATTTTCTGCAGGAAGGTGGTGAATGGCTTTTCCTCAGTCTGGGGAGCAGAGGACACCTACGGGGTGTCTGCTCTCCTCCCAGGATCACTCCTCCCTTCCTTCGTTGTGCTTGTTCTCCAAACTTGAACCTGCCTCCTCCTCTCCTCCCTCTCAGCTCCCTTCCTGCCTCTTTCCCTCTCTTTTACCTTTCTTTGTGGCTGCTGAAAAGTTATGTTGATATTCAAGAGTTAGGTTACTTGTACACTGGTCCTCTGAAATTTTCATTTTGTTCAAGAAATATATAAATTAGGGGTGCCTGGGAGGCTCAGGTAGTTAGGCCTCCAACTCTGGATTTCAGCTCAGGTCATGATCCCACCATTCATGGGATCAAGCCCCACTTCAGGCTCCATGCTTGGTGCAGAGTCTGCTTGGGGTTCTCTCTCTTTCACTCTGTCCCTTCCATGCTCGTACTCTCTCCCTTTCTCAAAATAAATAAATAAATAAATAAATAAGACATTTTTTAAAAAGTATATAAATGGCCATCAATCACAGAAAGTATGAATAATTCAAGGCAAGAGAAAGGATGCAAACAAATAAGCTTAGAAATACCTTCATGAGACTATTGGGCTTTCATTCTAAGATTTTTCAGAAATTGTAGTCTCTACTGTTCACTTTTCCCCTTGCCACATGGTTGTCTGGCTTTCATAGTAAAGCTACATTTGCCATCCTCAGTCTCTGTGCTAGCAGAATGCAGAATGTATATATGGCTATAGAACTATGGAGCTATTCAAGTGTGTGTGTGTGTGTGTGTGTGTGTGTGTGTGTGTGTGTCTGTGTGTGTGTCTGTGTGTGTGTCTGTGTGTGTGTGCATATTTCCTGATAACATAAAATAGGGAAAAAGATATTCTATAAACCTCAGATTAATTAGCTTCATTTGGGGGTGAGTTCCCTGTATTCTTCCTCTTTTTATTATTTTTTGGAAGGCTGTCTTAAATCTTGGTGTCCTAATATAGGTAAAGCAAAAAATAAAATCAAAGCATCAGTATATATTTATCAAGTATAAACTCTTGTTTTTGACATATGAGGACTCACAGATTTTGCTCCCATACATCCCTTGATAATAAACAATGAACAAGGAAAACATTGAATCCAAAACATTGGGTCTATCAGAGAAAGGAAGAAATAAAAGAAGTAAGTGATAGAATGAGAACTAATATCTCTAACTGACCAAGGGGTCACCAGGAAACAGCACCCGTATTTCATGAGCAGAAAATTCTACGGTAAGTCTGTCACTTAGTTTAATGCATAATCGTAGAAGAAACAAACATGGTGACACAGAAATGTGAAGATGGTGGGCGGTAGGCTGTGCTGGCGGGACACAAATCTTCAAATGCAGTTAGGATTCAGATATTTTTAACACTTGTTCAAAACAAAAACAGTTATGAACGATAAAGAAATCTCTCCAGCAACAAGTCCAGTACAAACTAGAATGGCAGAGTCCATTACTTTTTATTAAAAACAACCTTTTTTATTTTACTTTTTAATGTGTGAAAGTATTATTTTAAAAATATACTTTTTAGGTGTGCCTGGATGGCTCACCTGAGCCACTGACATGATCTTACGGTTTGTGGGTTCGAGCCCCATGTCGGGCTCTGTGCTGACAGCTCAGAGCCTGGAGCCCACTTTAGATTCTGTGTCTCCCTCTCTCTCTTGCTCTCCCCAGTTCATTCTCTGTTTCTCCCTCTGTCTCTTTCTCTCTCTCAAAACATTAATAAACATTAAAAAGAAAATGTGTCCTTCCATATAAAACTGCAACTAAATACAAGGTATTTCCTAACCACTGGCTTCCACATATGGGTCAAAAATCCAGAAACAGCACAAGTAAAACCAGCAGCTCAATAAAAGAGTGGTTAGCAAGAATTTATAGCACGTGTAAGAACATTTTGTGAACTGGGAATTCCCAAACCCAAAACTAGTAGGAAACTCAGAGGCAAGGCATCAAAGATGGCTTATAAAGTGAGAATAAGGCAATAATCTAATGTTTACAAGGGCTGGTTATTATGGAGGGGTTCCCAGAAAGCAGAGGATTGGGTAAAAATTATGACCTTATATCATTCTTTTTGAAGCTTTATTTTATTTTGAGAGAGAGAGAATGGGAAAGGGCCAGAGCGAGAGGGGGGCAGAGAAAAAATCCCAAGCAGCCTCCATGCTGTCAGCCCCAAGGTGGGGCTCACCCTCATGAACACTTTGCTCATGACCTGAGCCAAAATCAAGGCGCCCCTATCTTATATCATTATAGAAAATGACTTACATTTCTTTCGTGATTATCAGAGGCTTTTACAAGAAATGTCCTAAGGTGGGGCGCCTGGGAGGCCCCGTCAGTTGGGTTTCTAACCTCGGCTCAGGTCGTGATCTCGTGGTTCGTGGGTTTGAGCCCCACGTTGAGCTTTTCACTCTCAGCACAGAACCTGCTTCAGAACCCGTCTCCCTCTCTCTCCCTCTGCCTCCCCCTTCTCCACTCTCATTCACTCTTTCTCTTTCAAAAATAAATAAACATTAAAAAGTTCAAAAAAAGAAAAAAAGAAGTAATCTAAGGTGATTTTTGCTTATGTTCATGAATGACACTACATTCAGTTTTGTTATGTGGCTTAAATGGTTTTAGCGGCTCAGGGAATTCTCAAGTTTGGTCTCTGTTATGTATTTTACTTTAACGAAAAAGACAGTGTGAAGAAAATTCTAGAACAAGTGTGACATGTGTTAATGGAAGACGGTTATAATGATAATATTTGGTTTCTGCTTCATGTGGTGGAATCGTCATTACCAGCCTGGAATTTCAGAGCATGTTAGCCATATTTCCAGACTGAGATGCACATTGTGTGCATGATGTCTTTTGCTTTCCAGGTGTTCTTTAGTCAGAAAAAAACCAACTTTGACTTTTCATTTGCGGTTACCTTCATATTTCATATTGATCTTCATGTTGAGTTACAGCCACAGATTTCCCATTTAAAATTTTACTGAATAAAAGTGTATAAATCCACCATGATAAGATGGGCTTCTCACTTTCTCCTGACAGAAGTGATCACAGTACAGAATTGGCTTATAAAACAGTGAAAATTTGAGGGGTAGATAAGTATTTTGGCCATCAAGCGGTACAACACTGAGTCTATACTTTACCTCATTATGTGGGAGCAACGATGAGTCAAGTCAAAACAGAATAGGAACACTTGGTACTTTCTAGAAACTGGCCAGGTTTACCCTTCTATGAAGGGTATTATTATTATTATTCAATTTGAAGTATCCTGATTTTTTTAAAGCCTCATGCCCAAATGTCCAAAAATAAGACAAACTACTTGATTATGGGTATCATCTTTTTCTTTTCATTGATACAATAAATACATTCGGATCAGGCAGAAAAACTAATTTCAGAACATGAACATGCATTTTATCTTTGTTGTAGTCATGAAATTGAATGCAAATCAAAGAGAAAAAATAGTTTCCCAATTTTGCAGGCTGCTGTCTGCTAAGGCAAGCCTCCATACCATCATTAATGTATTGATTTGCAAGGACATACTAAGTCCCAACTATTTGGAGATATGTGTATGGTTAAAATAGATAATTCACTGCCATTATTAAGTTTTGTTTTCTGTTCTGTGGAAGAAAATCTGCTGATTAATATAAGATTGGTGGGGTTTTTAAATATTTATTTTTTAGGATAGCACAAGCAGGGGAAGGGTAACAGAAGCTAGGAAGAAGGCTCTGGGCTGACAGCCCCCGAATATGGGGCTCAAACTCATGAACTTCGAGATCATGACCTGAGTCTAAGTTGGATGCTCAACTGACTGAGCCACGCAGGTGCCCCGCATTTATTTTTAATTGTTTAATTTTTTACCTCATCTTTCAAGTCATCAGTGCACACACAAGACTACAGCACACATATGGTGTGATGTTGCCAGTTTTTTAAAGTAATTTCAGTTACCAATATGACTTAATGTATTTGTTATTTCCTATAGGTTATTTTTAATGACCTGTGAACACAGGTGATATGCAAACAGAGTAGTATTTCACATTCCCCACGATTTCAGAGATGGTGTTCAGTGATTCAAAAAAACATCGTTTGCTTATTGTCAAACTATCAGGGGACATGACAGACTGAGGACTTACAGCCTCGGAGCTTTGTAAGACCAGCCGGCTGCCTTTCTACCACAGAAATGAAAGCTGAGATATTGCAGTTTTACTATTAAGTGGTACGTTGGCCCCAGGGAGCAAAGATTTTTGTTTGTACAGGAAAATTGCTTGGTAGTGACAGAGATTCATTTCAAACCTTTCATGAAGTTTCGTGTGATTTCCCAAGAGATGTCTCCAGGGGTCAAGGAAGAATGGGGAACACAAGCCTGGCCTTCTCGTCTGCTGGAAGGGACGAAAATTAATGTGGGGGGATTTGAGCTGTATCCTTTCCACTCACGAGAACAAACGTTTGTATTACGAGCCGTCTGCTTTTGAGAGGCGTCTACCTCCACCCACTTATTGCACTGGCGCCACTCTGACAATGCATGCCACGCAGGCCAACTGTAATCCAAACTGGTCCCTTTGTATTCTTCAGGTAAAGCCAGCATGCGTTGGGTCAGTTGCAGGATTGATGCTGTTTCCAGTATCTACCTCAGTGCTGGGCACTAAGTAAATCATCAAATGATTTCTGATAAAAATGTGATAAGCTTCAGTGTAAGCTTACAAACACATACAGCAGTTTAATAATTATTTAAAAGAAAAGGGTATAATACATAAAAACTATTAGCAAAGAGAGGCGCCTGGGTGCCTCAGTTGGTTAAGCATCCAGCTCATATTATGATCTCATGGTTCGTGGGTTCCAGCCCCGTGTTGGGCACTGTGCTGACAGCTCAGAGCCTGGAGCCTGCTTCCAATTTGTGTCTCCCTCTCTCTCTGACCCCCCCACCCCCGCTCATGCTGTCTCTCTCTGTCTCTCAAAAAAAAAAAAAAACATTAAAAAAAAACTATTTGCAAAGAGACTCCTTTTTTAATGGTGTAGACAACAACAGCTTCTATGAGAAGTTTATTTGGACAGATTTTTCACGATCACAGTGCATACTCTTTCACCCAGAATCACATTTCTAAGAATTTATTTGTAGGGTATTCATGGCAGCACTATTTAAATATTGAAAGGTCATCAATTATTTATATTTAAAGCAAGTATTATATCTAAATACCTTGTAAAAAGTAATTAAATTGAACTATGAGGCTTTGATATAATGATATGCTGTGCAGCCTTTAGAAATTACGAGACAGCTCTGTGCACCTCCTCTCACGGAATCTCTACAAGATAGTGACAGTTGAACAAGTAAGACACAGAAAATTATGTAGTGTGCTCAAATTTGTGAAAACTAATGAAGGGGTGTGAGTTTACACATATTCATACAAATGCACTTGGATTTGTGATCACATGAAATACTCTAGGTTCCCAAGGGAAGTGGCCCCTAGAAAGATACCTGAGTGGCCTCAGGGTTATGCAATGAGTTGACATGATTTCCCATTTATTTCTGTGCCATTGCAATGCGTTGCTTTACCAAAAATAACTAAAACTTATTTGAAAATTATCATAAAAGCAAAAACACAACTTTTAAACTTTGTAATCAATGACTTTCGATTAATTTTTATCAGCATGCAAGTTTTGTCATTAAATGTATAGGAATTACTTTGGTGTTTATAATTTGTTCCATTTGAAACATTTCAGAAATGCACAGGATTGCCGCACCATTAATTTGGAAAACTCAAATACACAGAGTTCATTGTTAAAAACAACAGAAATAATTCAGGGGGTGAATTAATTTATGTCTCTATAAATATATTTAAACAGAATGAGCAATTGGATTAACATTTTGAATTGTTTAAATTCAAATTGTTTAATAGTTAAATAGTGTTTGTTCTTATTTTAACAACTTGTGATTCACAACCATTTCAAAAGATCCACCTAAAAAAAGTTTGTTCAAAAATTTCCCTTAAATTGCCATATACAACCAATAATTTGTGATGTTTTTATTTTTACTCTCTTAAATACAATGTCAAATGCCTTGTGACTACTTCAGTGAGGCCATTTCAAGTAAAATCACCAAACTATTAGAAAGCCTTACTCTTTATTCTGGAAAAATAAAAAGCATATTCATTTATAATGGTATATAATTTAGGATTATGAATTAAATTCATACAATATGAAAATAGAAACATGGAGAAAAAGAAAGCAATTGTTTATAAGATATAGTTTCAGCTATTACATATAAAAGTAATTCTAGAATTAGGAAAATCATTTAGGAACAACTTCTATAATAATTGATGGAGGTGAATATCATCAACAAATACTAAATACTAAACAACAGAAAAAAAAGATGTTTGAAGAAGTTATTGAAGGGAGCTGGACATCACCACCATGGCTTATGGACTCAATAAAGGGACACATCACCTGTGGAATGGAAAGAGTGAAGAGTCACTACCTTAATGAGGGGGGGCAATATTCTTCCTAATGGGATGCCATAAAAGGAACAATTACCTGCTATTGCTGAAGAGGCATTGATTTGCAGAGACCTAACCCTAAGGAAAACAGACACACTCAGAATATGGAAACAAAATCAATCAAATAGCGTGGCCTTGATTTTCAAAACAAGTTGATACCATGAAAAACAGTCTGTAAATTGTTAAATGGGTATAACAACCAATATGCCAGGCAAATCTTAATTATGCCTTGTATCAAATCATACCAGTCATGCAAATATTAAGTCATAGAAAAAAATGTGAACATGGATTGATTGTAGATGATATTTTAAGGTTAATGTTAATTGTCTTTGATAGGATCATGCACTAAGGTTATGTAAAAGTCCTTATGCTAAAGAGATGTAAGCTGAAGTATGTAGGTCTTAACTTATTTTCAAATACTTATACACTGTGTTGGGCTACACCCACATGCACATATATACATACACACACAGATGTGTGTGTGTGTGTGTGTGTGTGTGTGCATATGCCTATGCTGTTTGATTCCATATGTTTTATTTATAAATATAGTAATTTCAAACATAAGCATATATCTGTGTCAGTGTCTATACAGATAACTACTATCTCTTTATATATAAAGATATATAGACAAACGTGTATCTACCTATTTAAATCTAAATCTAAAGCTCTAGCTATAGTTACTTCCGACCCCACAGTTGCACAACTAGGTATTTATCCAAAGGATAAAAAAATGCTGACTTGAAGAGGCATATGTACCTGAATGTTGATAGCAGTGCTACCAGCAATAGCCAAATTATGGAAAGAGCCCAAATGGCCATTGACTGACAAATGGATAAAGAAGATGTGACATATATATATATTCCATTGTGTATGTGTGCACCAATACACAATGAAATATTACTTGGTGATCAAAAAGAATGGAATCTTGCCATTTGCAACAGTATGGATAGAACTAGAATGTATTATGCTAAGTGAAATGATTCAGTAAAAGAAAAGATAAATATCATATAATTTTACTCATATGTGGATTTAAGAAACAAAACAGATAAACATAGGGAAGGGAAGGAAAATAAGATAAAAACAAGGAGGGAAATCGTAAGAGACTCTTAAATACAGAGAACAAACTGAGGGTTGCAGGAGGGATGTTGGGCATAGGATGGATTAAAGGACTCACGGGCATTAAGGAAGGGACTTGTTGGGATGGGGAGCACTGGGTGTCATATGTGAGTGATGGATCACTAAATCCTACTCCTAAAATTATTATTATGCTATAGGATAATTATCTTGGATTTAAATTAAAAAAATAAATCCCAAGTTTCATTTTTCCAACCACAACTCTGTGTAATTACAAATTCTATGACTGATCTCTTCATGGGTTAAAACTTCACCTAATTTTGGGGCACCTGGGTGGCTCAATCGATTAAGAGTCCAGCTTTTGGTTTTGGCTCAGGACATGATCTCACAGTTCTTGGTTTCAAGCCCTGCATCAGGCTCTGCACTGACAGTGCAGAGCCTGCTCAGGATTTCCTTTCCGTCTTTTCATGCCCCCTTCTTCTCTCGAGTGTACTCTCTCTTACAAAATAAATAAATAAACTTTAAAAAAATTATCTACTTTTATAGCAAATTGGAGAAGAGGAAATGACTAATATGATATTCTCCCTTTTCCCCTTCTCTAGCCTTCATTTATTCCCCAATCTTCTGAATAAGAATAATACTGACTTCTGAAGACTATAACACTGGAATTTTTCACATTGAAAAATTACAAGCTGATTTGTATTATAATATAAAGCACAATTACTTTAGTTTTCTGAACATCAGAATCTTGATTATAATTAAAATTATGCTAGCATTTTTGTGATCATAATAGTTTGCCAAGCACTGGGGTAAGTGTTTTGCAACTGTCTGATTCTCTGTGGTGCACCATGTCTACAAGACCAGAGCTAGGGTGTCCTGTAGCTACAAATTTTTAGAAAACCACTTAAGAGTTCACTGAAATAAAGTAAACTATTCATGGTGAAAGAAAAAGCATGTGCCTTTTGCTTTAGATTAACTCTGATATAACTATGCCTGTTATAAATCGTATGGAATGAGATTCTGAAATACAACACTAGTTATCCCTTACCAGAAATAAGTCAGAACCTTAATTCTGTGTGACCGAGTCTCTATATCAATCTGCTTCAAATTCATGTCCTGTCCCACTTGACTTTATGCACATTCAGTAGCCCCTGGTCATAACCCCTCCGTGTTGTCCATTTCTTTCTATGTTGAGAACGACTGTATTTGTAAAGATAAGAATCCCAAGGCTAATTCTATGCTTAATCCTGCTTAATGTGCTCTATAGATTGTCATCATAAATTGGATTCTAAGATTTTATTATTTTAACACCTTAATTATGTCAGAAATCTGCTTCACTTGGGAATGGCTGTTCTCACCTATAAATCTGTCCATCTCCAACCTGTGAACAGTAATTGAGATGCTGATGGGCAAACAATATTGTGCAAGTCTGAATAATATTTCATAGGCTCTGATTTGAGTCCCAATGGCTTTTTGACTTGAGTCATTCACATGTTCTGTACTGCCTTATTTTTAATCCATAAAATGGGAAACGAAACAATACCCACTTCATAGTCTTGTTGAGATCACATAAATAAACACTTCTTAAGAACACAGAATGGGACATGGAACGTGGAAATCACCTAACGATGTTACCATTGTTGTTACTAGTAGTAGCATTACTTGTATCACTGTCCTTATTAAGCAACTTAATTTCTGAATGGGATTCGGGAGGACCTCAGTTTGATTATAGAAGAAACATATGGATGAGGTGACACTGCAACTCCATTAGGAACTTCCCCTCTACACCTCACTAAAAGTATTTAGGATGCTTCCGTAAACACATTATGATATCATGTCTATATTATCAGAGAGTGAATAATGCCTTACAGAATGTTGAAGCTTGGTCCAATATATATGCACTTATTCAAATATGAATTCTTGTAAAAACAAGACAACCCCACCAAATGCACCAAAACAGTACTCATTAGTATTGAGATAATCTTAAGAGAAAAATATTTTAAGTGCTTCATTAGGCAACTTGATATCTATATTTGAAATAGTCTAGTGAAATAGTGATTGCCATGTAAATGCATTTTGAGCAATGATGCTCAAACACTGGTTCAAAGAATTAATATATTTTAAAGAATCTACTGGTTTTTTTAGAGGGGGTACAAAATAACATCTACCCTTCAGTTCATTTGCTACATGAAGTGAAACCATTAAACTCCTAATTAATGAAAAGGTCAGTACCCAATGAACAAACCAACTTCTATCCCTGAAAGCTGTTTCTTGATCCATCTGCTGATATTAAAATCTTTAAGAACTTCAAACATTTTTCCAACTGTTTCTTTTTTATCCAAGTGAAACATTTTACTAATTTCTAGAAGGTAACCAAGAGGTTACATCTAAATATTAAATAAATCTCTAATTCCTAACTGCTGAAATTTTTAAGGCTAATCATATTTGGGAAAAATAAAATCACTAGACTATAGTATGTGCAAACCTAGCCTGTTGAAATTTAGAGCAGATTATTTTGAATACCTTCTGCTCTACATGACAAGATTGTTTCTGGTAGTAATTATAAAATGTATAACATATTTCCAAAGAACTAAGGCATTGCTTTAATTGTCTCCACTTTAGCCTTATCAATTAATTAATTTAGTGGCTGAGGTCCACCAGATCAATACTTTTCATGCTGGCAAGGGTGTCCCACTTTGAATTCTCATGGAATTCAGAATGACGAAGAGTTAATGGCCGGTTTCATAAATATATTCAAATAGTGCAAGTTCCTCCAATTTCCTGCAGGGTAAGAAGCCTCACTCTTTACTCAATAGTTTCCATGTCTGCCTAAATTTCTGAACTTTGATCGTTTGGCTTCAGTAAGCTATTGTATTAGATTACATACATAATTGGCAAGTGACTGATGGTTTGACTTCATAAAACCAAAGCATCTTGAAAGTTACAAGGTTGGCATCTAACAGATTTTGCCACTAACATTTAGGTTCTGAGTCATTTGTTTTGAAGTTAGCAACTCAAAATTATAATAGAAAAATAAATTTCAAGTTTGAAAATATTCAACTATTCAGTCAAATACTGTATATGAACTGTACCAGTTCCAAATTTATTATATGTCATAATCCATACTCTTCTAAAGTTTAAGGTCAAATAGAAAGTGGCAATATTGATGTGAACACTTACAAAGAACCCCATTATTATCTGCACTTGGTGTCTGTTCTGCACCACCACCACACCTGCAATACACTAATGGAAAAGGACGTTGAGGATATTGTGTCTTCAGAGATGAAGAGGAAGATTTTAAATTAGTGATGTTTATTTCTTTATAGAAACTGGTTGACATTCCCGAATGCATGCATTCTTTTCCAACTGGTTCCTATAATACATGGGAAGAAAGCTGAAAGGAAGAAAATGATTTATAACAGCAAACATTACACTAATAATCAGATACTAGAGATTTGAAGGAATTCATCTTAATTTTAAGGTCGATAGACTGGAATGGGAAATTCTAGGAAGTTTTCATCACTCATTGAACTAAGGTTGACTTCAGAAAGACGTAATTGAAAATAAGTAGAAAAACTGGAGAAAACCCGCCACCCCCTCACCTAGAACCTGTTAGCTGTCCTGGCTACCTTTCTTCTTTTGACTTCATCTCCCTAACGTCTACGAGTGTTGATCCAACACTGATGAATTTATCAGCCTTAGGGAGTAAGGGAGACACCCGTAGCAGAAAAAGGGAACTGAAAGGTGATCATTTTGGGGTTTCAGGGTGTGGACTCAAAGGATTGAAGGTGGCTTCTTCGTATTACAGGAGTTCAATTGGAAAAATGTTGCTACATGATTTCTTGGGTTCTGGGGATGAAACAATGTCCAAAAGCAAGTCTTAATAAGGAAATTGTTGTTGATAAGCAATCTGTTTGTATGGGTGTTTGGATAAATTGTGTTGCAGAAACTTCCTGAGGGAAACAGTGAAGTTAATCCCTGGTTTCCAGGATTTTCTTCCTGGACAACTGTTTACTAGAACCCAGTGATGTCATGTTGACACACGTGGTCTCCAATGTTGGACGTGGCACTAGGCTGTGTGGACACGGGGGTGTTCTGCTCCCTCTGCCCTCCCCGCCTGTGCAAGGGGTGAGAGGGGAACTGTGCTTGCTACTCTCTGTCTCTCTTCATTCCACACGTCAGCATGCAAGCTTTCAAGCTGAAATCCTAAATCTCTGTAAATGATAAGTGAGCATGTTCATAGGGCTTTCTTCTGTGCTAATAAAATGTTATACGTGCCGCAAAATGAGAAAAATACCAGCTGCAAAATGAGTTTTATTCTTCTTAACTAAATTATCACTATCACCAAATAATCAGAGAGCGGAGATTTAAGGGAAAATATTCTTTCAAAAGAATAAATGAGATGCGCCGGAGAAAAACATGCTACTTGGTGAACAGCTCAGGAATCTGTTTAAAAGGACCTGTCTTCAGTGCACGCGAGAGTAGCCAAGTGTCACAGCATAACGTGTGACCGCCAGGACCCAGGAAATCTTTCCACGGGCTCTGATGATGAACACCTAGGTTTGTTTTTTTTTTTTTAATTTTTTATTGTTTTATTTATTTTTGATACAGAGAGAGAGAGACAGAGCATGAGAGAGGGAGGGGCAGAGAGAGAAGGAGAGCACAGCACAGAGCCTGATGTGGGGCGGGAACACATGAACGTGAGATCTGACCTGAGCCGAAGTCAGAGGCTTAACCCACCGAGCCACCCAGGTGCCCCGATGAACACCTAGTTTTGTCTGCTCGTGACTTAGTTATAAATGAAGGAACTGAGGCATGGATCTTTAAAAAATTTTTAAACGTTTATTTATTTCTGAGAGTGAAAAAGAGAATGAGTGGGGGAGGGACAGAGAGAATGAGAGACATAGAATCTGAAGCGGGCTCCAGGTTCTGCGCTGTCAGCACATGACCCAATGTGCAGCTTGAACTCAAAGAACTGGGAGATCATGACAGAAGGCAAAATCAGCTGCTCAACTGAATGAGATTCCCAGGCGCCCTAAGGCATGGATCTGAAATATGGCAGAGCAAGAATGAAAGAATGTTTTGGATTTCAACTAGTAACTAGTTGAAATTAGTTAATGGGGAAAAGAATGCAAATGTTTGAAGCTCTTCAATGAACACCACACAATAAGTTTTATTTAACTTGTGCATGAATAACAAATTATTTTTCATGTACGTGAGAACAAATTTAAGGCTTTGCGACTAAATATCCTTGACTAGTGAAAATGGATCATTCATTTATTATGGGAAAACAAGATCATTAATAAAAACTAAAAACGTGTCTAATTAAATTTCTAAAAGCTGAAAGTTTACACATATGCCTAGTATAAAATAACAAAATTATATGTATATAAATTCATATGTTTAAATGAAACACCGTTAAATAAAAAATCACTCTCCTAAGACATGCCTACTTAAAAAATCACAATGTAAACACTACCTATTGAAATATCTGGAATGATAAAAAGCCCCACACTGGGCATAGAGCTTCCTTTAAAAAAATTAAAAAAGAAAGATAAATTTAAAAAAAAGGGTCATATAAACAGTTTGATCAGAATGCAATTAGTCATAAATCAATAACCAAAAGATAAAGTTACAACTGAAGATGAAAAGAAAACCAAATCTTAAAGGGTTTTATGAATCAAATAAGAAATGAAGTAGAAATGACTAGATAGTATCTCATAAACGCTACCGAAACCTAACCAGACACCAGGCTTGAAACAACTGTCGGAATTTTATCTGGTCTGGATCCTAGGTCCTCATAAATTTTCTTCCTCAATTTCCTCAGTTTGAGATACTATTAAGATTCCTTCAAAGTAGTGTTCTCTTTCATTGCACTAAATCTAATAGACTTTTTTCTTGATTAACATATTTTTCTGAAAACATGTGGGGGGAGTTCAACATCTGACAGGAAGCATTTCATCGGGGATTATATTAAGATACCTTAGGAACGCCTGCGTGGCTCAGTTTATCGGCTGACTTCGGCTCAGGTCATGATCTCACGGTTCTTGCGGTTTGTGGGTTCAAGCCCCACATCAGGCTCTGTGCTGACAGCTCAGAGCCTGGAGCCTGCTTCGGATTCTGTGATTCCCCTCTTTACCCCTCCCTGCTCACACTCTGGCTCTCTTTCTCTGTCAAAAATAAATTAAATTAAAAAACATTTTAAAAATATGTAAAACTAAATAAATAAAAGATACCTTAGTAGGTGAGAAATGACACATACCTGGATTTCTGCGTCTTCCCTGACGTGGGATAAATAAGAGTCATATTGTTATTTTTATTTTTTTGCTTAAGGCCAAGACAAGGAATTCAAACCTTTCTTCCACAAAACAGAACTAAAAGATAATAAAACAAGTATACAACAAACTTCAGTGATGTGGTTAAAGGTCAAGTTATGGAAAGTTAGACTCTTAGGTGCATCTGTTTAAATAAAAAGAATAATTCAGGTTTAAAAATAATGATATGAGTATCTATGTGAAGTTAGAGAAAAATGCAAAAAGGGCAGCATATTCTCATTGGACAAAATGAAGCAAATGATAGAAAGAAATATACGTGACTTAGAAATTAAGATATATTAAAAAGAATTAAAAGCCGACCCTCTAAAAGCACTAAACATTTTTCAAAGTAGACATTTTACTTTTACAGATTGATAAGCAAGTCATCAATGAGAAATATAAATGAAAAGGGGCTGAAGTCTGTTAGTCTGATTTGGGCCTTTTACATAAATGTATTCATCCTTGGATGGAGGCCTCTCTAAGATATTTTTAAAGTGCACAATTCAATTTCTCTTTCGAGGGGTGCCTGGGTGACTCAGTCGGTTAGGCCTCTGACCTCGGCTCAGGTCATGATCTCACATCTTGTGGGTTTGTTACTCATTTCTGTGGTGTTTACACCTTTGGTTTAAATTAAAAAAAGGGATAAGAGATAGATAGATATAGAGAGATGATAGATAGATATAGAATCTATATCTATCTACACCTCTACGTGGGGGTCTGTGCTGATGGCTCAGAGCCTGGAGCCTGCTTCCGATGCTGTGTCTCCCTCTCTCTGCCTCTCCCCTGCTTGTGCTTTGTCTGTCTCTCAAAAAATAAACAAACATTAAAAAAATTTAATTTATCTTTTTAGAGAATGGGGTCAGTTTCCACTAGTATAAGAGGGTGGAAAAAAATATGCTTCTCCCCTTTACAGTTTTTCTCCTTTTGTACTGAAACGAAATACAAATCTTAAATTGGCAAAGCGTCTATAATACCTTGTTTATCATTAGGTTTTTCCCTGGTTTCGTTAGGTCTTTTCCCAATTCCAGCTGTGGATTCTCCATTGCCAACATAAAGAGTGGAAAGAAATTGGATATTTGGTACAATTATGGTAGATTCCAGGTTTAGTTTTATCACCTACGGGGTGCGCGGGGGAGGGCATTTCTACCTTTAATCCATCTATTATCTATCATCTATGTATCTATGTATCTATCAATATATCTATGTATTTATCTATTATCTATCACCTCTCTATCTCCATTATCTCTCTATCTCTGTCTATCTATCTATGATCTATCTATCATCTCTCTATATCTATCATCTCTCTATATCTATCTATCTCTTATCCCTTTTTTTTAATTTAAACCAAAGGTGTAAACACCACAAAAATGAGTAACAAAAGACACTGTTCAGTACCAGATGTTCAGAGTGACAATAAAGCAGATGTTTTTAACCTCAGTTGACAAGCAATCAGCTCTTACTGTTCACCTACATCTGCTGTTGAAATCACAGCATTTTATTGTCTTGAAGAAACTCAGTTTTACTCTTTTCTGTCACAGGGAGCAAAACCCTGGCCTGGTCTCCTTTGGTTCAATGTTTTATTGGTCTGAACATTTTCTAGACGGACACCCAGATATAATTCCCAGATTATGCTTCATAGAGTTCTGTGATTTACTAGTCATCATCTCTTCAATGACATAAATACACCCTAAATTTGCATACTGGTAGTTTGGCAGCGTTCAGTGCCCCTTGATGAGGTGTAATCCTTCCTTTCTGCAAATGAGTGTGAAAACAAGGTCTTGGTCTTTGATGCACAGATATTATAAAACAACCTTGAAATTTTTTCTGTGGATATATTTAAAACATCTTTGTAGCCACGTACAGCCTTTGATTTTAATATGCATTTCCTAAATTATGAATGATTTTAAGTACTCTTTCTATATTTTTGAAAGTTTCCAATTTCTTTTTCAACTTTCTGGGAAGTGATTGTTCATCTCCCTAACATCTCTATACAGTATATTTTCTTTTTTATTATTTTTATGAGTTATTTATAAATTAAGGATAAGAACCCTTTGTCTTACGTTTTTCAAACCTCTCCCAGTGTCTTTGTTTTATTTTGTCATTTTCTGTACATGAAATGTAATTTCTATGGAGACAATTTTAGTGTTCTCTTTTATTGATTTCTTGTCTTCCTGGGAAAGCCATTGACATTCCAGAACTAGAACTACATTTATCCAAGTTATTTCTAGTATTTTGAAGGTTTTATTTTATTTAATTCTAGTTATTTGGTTGGAATGCATATTATTTTGCTGTGAAGTGAGCCCATCTTGTTTGTACAGAGTTTCATAGAGGGACGCCTTGGGGGCTCCAACGGTTAGGCATCCAGCTCCTGATCTCAGCTCTGGGCATGACTTCACCATTGGTGAGCTAGAGCCCCACGTTGGGCTCTGTGCTGGTAGTGCAGAACCTGCGATTCTCCTCCCTTCTCTCTCTCGCTGCCCTCTCCGGCTTGCATGTGATCTCTCCCTCCCTCTCTCTCTCTCTCTCTCAAATAACTAAATAAACTTAAATAGAAAGTTTCATAGTTGTTTTTTTCTGCAGCTAGAAACAAGGATTATTGAATACCCATGGTTCTGCACTGATCTGAAATGCTACTTGCAGTCTAGAATACAGTTGTGTGACAGATTTTATTTTCCAGTAATAACCACACCAATCTCTCTCTCCCTTTCTCTCTTCTCCCCCATCCCCCTCCCCTCAACCAAGTCAAAACTTTACCCAAAGGTCCTTTATGTAGGTTGTAAAGGTGCTAAAGCTTCTCCTCTGGCTAATGCACGTTAGGAGTCCTGAGCTCACAATTTCAGTCCACCCAGCCTACGACCACCAGTGGAGAAATGGGGAGATCACAGATAAAGAGAGAGATTCCCAAGTGGACTCCAGTGTTCCAGCCCCAGCAGTTTGAATCTTTGCCGTCCAGGAACCAGACAGATGGGGAAGGATTTGGTCAGGTGACTCCAGGCCTAGTCTACAGACACCCAAGTGACCCCAAGAGGATCCCAGAGAAGCCTTCCCCTCTCAGCCCCACTCAAATTGAAACGTGTTATTGGAAATTTTGACCTGGAGTATTTTACGGCAAGAACCAACTGGAACAATTCTCATATATCTTTTATTTCATTTATTCTGCTATATATAGTTCATTGATGTACATTTTTATTTCCTCCATAGGTAACAGCTTTCAAAAACTTTCTCGAAAAAAATTCTCTAGGTTACTTAAAATATCTTGGATTTGTTCTTTTTTTCCTGCTTGCTGTTTCTTCCAGAAGACTGAATTAGTTAATATCCTCAAGCAGAAAACAAAAACCACCACAACAAAATACAAGAAACAAACCCTATTTAGTTAATTGTTTCCCTACTGAGTGTTACGAAGAATTAAGAGATAATTGTTAGTTTCATTTCATTAGCTCTAAGAGAAAGTTATGCTTTAAAATTTATTTACATCTTTTTTTGATTCAAATAAAAAATTAAATTTTATTTATGTAAGCTGTTCCAATATAGACTATATTCTGGCAATAAGAGATCTCAGTAAATTTAGCTATCATTATAGGCTTGTAGCTTTTTCTTTTATTATGTAAGACAATCTTTATTTTCTATAGTTCTTTTATTGCTGTAATGTAAATAGAATTCTCTAAATGTTTATTTATTTATTTTGAGAGAGAGAGAAAGCGCTCTAGCAACCTGGGGAGGATCAGAGAGAGAGGGAGAGAGAATCCCAAGCAGGGTCTGTGCTGACACCTCAGAGCCGTACGCAGGGCTCAGACTCACCCATGGTGAGATCTGACCCGAGCTGAAATCAAAAGTCAGACCCTGAACCAAATAAGCCACCCAGGCACCCCTAAGATGTTTAATTCAATTATATTTTTAAGAAGTTATTTTATTTTTACTATTGATTTTTGCACTTTAATTTTATATCTCGGCACCTCATTACATTGTCTTTCCATTTATAAGATTTTAGATGATTCTATCTAGGCTTCTAGTTTTAAAATCAAGACATATAGAGCAATAAACCATTCTTTTCTTTCAAAAAAAGGTACATATCTGTTGCTACTCTGTAAAAATACCATTGTTCTCATTAGTACCCCTTGCTCCCTGGCAGTAACAAGGGCAGCAAGGTGTTCTAGGCAGCGGGCTTGCTCAACTCTGGACTTGCACGAGCCTCTTGAAATAAAAGCTCATTATTTTCCAGCCTGGGTCTCCTTACTAGACACCAGCAGTGTTAGAAGGTGAGGCAGTGTGGTGTGCACACCATGTTGCTTGTCCTGGCTCTGAAAATCTGAGGTGAATAAGGAGGAGCCTGTAGAGACCCGGGCTGATCCCAGCACTTAGGCTCCATGGGCCGCTGACCCATAACGCCCTTCCACGTCCACTGCAAGGGCCCTTCACCAGGTTCTAGAGTCCAGCTCCAGCAGGTCCAGGGCTCTCTGAAGGATGGAGGTGTCCGTGAAAGGGAGTGAGAGAGCCTCGGCTTCTTTCTGATTAGGCATCTCTGCACTGACCTGAGAGCCAGCTTTATTTATTGAAAAAATGTATGGGTGGGAGTGGCATTTGCCTTAGACAATAATTTCTGATGACAAATTTCTTGGTATGTAAAAATTTCCCAGAACATAGATTGGTAGAAGACTCATGCATAATCTTTATCAGTAGTGATTGATGTAAGTGACTTAGATGCTTATCACATGGGGAAGGAGATATCTTCAGCATTCAAATATGAGACAATGTTTTCAGCATAGCAAAGGCGAGAGGTAGTTCCTTTGTGAGCAGGGGTCAATAGCCTATTTTCTAGGGGAAGAAAAACAGGTTTCTTGGGAAATGAAATATTTGCTCCTATAATCACAAAAGAAGAAATTCCTATCATAAGTTCCTTCATAAGGTGCAATCAGCATTTCAGGGCCAGATTAAGGGGATAAATCACTCCTGATACCAGTCAACAGGGTGCCTTGGGGGTTGGTGCTCAAGCAAGAATCATTGAGCAGGGGGTAGACATGGGTCGCCTTCTGATGGCAGGAGGCCTTGCAAACCCGCCTTAACCTCACAAGGAGTTTTCTCAACTATAGTGAATTCAGAAAACGGCTTCCAGCAACCAGATTCTCCTGTCCTTCTTCACGGCAGTCACACAGAATGTGTCCCGAGTCACAACAGTCACCTTTTCAATCACCTTGCTTGAGGGGGGTTCTATTTCTACCTGAGCTGCTAACGGGAGAGAACCACACCCCTGTGGTCCCACCACACCCCCACCTGCCCAGTTCCCTGATCTCCGGTCACAGCACGGTGGCAGGTGCAGAGAGAGAGGACTCTTTCTCCCAATGTCAGATTTTCATTAAGCTTTCCTTCCTTGCCATTCAAGCACGACTCATCATTTAATTATCTTCTTTTTTTTTTACCAGGTGTGATTCAAATAAAAGTGTTGCTTATAGAAATGTGAATATACCTACATATTGTAATTTCTCACTTGTTATTTTTATGTTCCTACAGTAAACATCTTAGTTTTTATAATTTCCTCCACTTATTAGGTGATGACTGTGGGAATTACTTTAAGATCATGAGTTAATTTGATTCATTCAACAATCAAAAAGTTGATACTATTATTAAACCCATTTTCCAGATGAGGAAGGTGAAGGATGGAGAGATTAAGTATTGTGTAACAGGTTAAGGGGGACGTATGGGTTCCCAGGCAGACTGACAGCAGAAGGAACAGACACACACTCTCCACACTTTCTTGCCCCTTGTGTGGGTGTGGTAGGAGATGGAATTTGTCAAATGCATTTTGGAAATTTATTGAAATGATCCTCTTTAATCTTAATGCATAATAATAAATGCATATGTCTGTTTATGTTGAGGAATCTTTGCATTCCGGAGATAAGCTATAATTTGTCAGCTTTTAATAAAGGCTGAATTCACATTATAATATTTTATTTACAGTTTTTGTATTGCTATTTACCATTGTGATTTTCTGGAGTATTATTTTTGTGCTTTCTTTATCCAGCTTAAGTGCTTGAATTTTTCTGGCTTGGTAAAACCAATTAAAGTTTATTGGCCCTCATATTCTCACTTTTATTTCATTTACTTATTTTTTTTAAAATTTTTTTTGGTTTGTTTATTTTTGATACTGAGAGAGACAGAGCATGAGAGGGGGAGGGGCAGAGAGAGAAGGAGACACAGAACCGGAAGCAGGCTCCAGGCTCTGAGCTAGCTGTCAGCACAGAGCCCGATGCGGGGCTCGAACCCACGACCGTGAGATCTGACCTGAGCCGAAGCCGGAGGCTTAACCGACTGAGCCACCCAGGCGCCCCTACTTATTTTTTTTAAATGTTTATTTATTTTGTTTTAAGAAAAAAGTAGAGAGAGAGGGAGACACAGAATCCAAAGCAGGCTCTAGGCTTTGAGCTGTCAGTACAGAGCCTGACACAGGGCTTGAACTCACAAACAATGAGATCATGACCTGAGCTGAAGTCAGCCGCTCAGTCAACTGAGCCACCCATGATCCCCATATTCTCACTTTAAAAGAAGTATCTGAGTTATTTCTACCATAAGCTGTGTATTTAATTAGATGCAAGACCCTCTAAAGGACAGTGTTTTGTGTGTAGGTTCATGCTGCTGCTGCTACCTTCAGCAACAGTGATTGTTAGGATTTAGAAAAAAGAAGTCCTTAATCGTCTTTAGGAACAGGGGGTCATGCTTGTTTGGGTGTGTGCGTGTGTGTGCGTGTGTGTGTGTGTGTGTGTGTGTGTGTGTGTGTGCCGGTGGTAGAAGCAGGAGTTACTTTACCTTGATTTTTAAATCCCAACTTACCCAAACTCTGGCTGTGGAATTATTTTAAGCCTCAGATATTGTGGGGAGATTAGTATTTAGCATGATGTCAGCTGGTAATAAACAGTGAGTATTCACTGCAATACAACGTTCATTAAATGTACACATTCTAGTGCTCTGGGAAAAGACTGATATTCACATTAAGTGTCTTGCCTTTCTTTTTTATTTTTGTATTTGTTTCATTTTGTGATTTATCCCTTAGTAGCGGTGGACTAAATGCAAAGTGGGATTATTTAGATGATTATAGTCTTTGTTTTAGGTGAGTCAGCATTCAAAATCATTTTTTAAGGATTTATACTTTTCATTTATTTATTTATTTATTTTAATGTTTTACTGATTTTTGAGAGACAGACAACATGAACAGGGGAAGTCAGAGAGGGAGACACAGAATCTGAGCTGTCAGCACAGAGCCTCACACGGAGCTCAAACCCATGGACTGCGAGATCATGACCTGATCCAAAGTTGGATGCTTAACCGACTGAGCCACCTAGGCACCCAAGGATTTATACTTTTTAGATGATCTCCAACTTTGACACACTGCAGATAATTCCTACCTAATAAGGTAGGAAAAAAGATTTTTTTAAAAGAAGGAATATTTTTTTACAGATCATCTGTAAAAGAATGGGTTGCTTTAAATTCATATTGCTTCTTTGAAATGATTTGTGGATCTTTTCATATCAGAGAATAAAATATTTAATAAATTCTGTGAAGTGTTGATATATATGTTTAAAATATTAGCCAATAATATTTTTACAGAATAATTTCTCCTTGAATTTGGTATATCACGAGTTTTCATTTTTCTGGGATAAATGCCAGGAACTACAGTTTCTGTGTTGAGTGGTAGTCGCATGTGTTTTGTCTGTTTGTTGTTAGAAATTGAGAAGGCGTTTTCCATAGTGGCTACATCATTTTACAGTCAGGATAGCAACATATGAGTAGGCGGTGTCCCCACATCAGTGTTTGGTATTGCCACAATTTTTCATGTTAGCCATTCTGATAGATGTGTAGTAATATATCACTCTGGTCTTAATTTCTGTTTTCATACCAGGTAATAATTTTTAGTATTTTTCGCGTGTGTCTCTGTGCTCTGTATCTCCTGTGAAATGCCTGTTTATGACTTTGGTTCACCTTCTAATTGGATTTTGTTTTACAGTTGAATTTTGGAGGTGTTCCCCCCTCATATTCAAATGGTAGTCCTTTGTCACACATGTGGTTTACAAGTGGTTTCTCCAAGTCTGCAGGTTGGAGCTCCCAATCATAATAGCCATTAACTTTGATAAAATCCAATATGTCATTTTTTCACTTTGCAAATCATGTTTTTGGCATTCTTTGCCTATGTACCTTCTCTCCATCTTTTAGAGTCTTCTTACGTTTGTATCATATTTGACATTCAGGCTTTCTGGTGATGTAGTGGGAGGAATAGGGAGAAATATTCTGGTCCGTGGTCTCATTATAACAACATTCTAGTATTTTATTATTACAACAAAGTGGAAGCCATTTTCATACTATTTCAAACTATTTATTTATTGATTTTAGATGATCGTCACTTATTTATCATGTTACAAAGTCTTTTGATTCTTCTGCATGTTTAACATTCGTCATTTTATGTGTGTTCTATCCACTTCCACGTTTTAGGTTATTTCCTAGTTGGTGTTTTGGAATTAGAGATAATATCAATTTAGAAACGTGGTAGGAAAGATCTTTCCATTCCTCTCATAAGAGATCTTTCTGAGGCGTGATAGACCAATTGGGAAGCAAGAAGGCCTCTGTCTGAAAATGATTCTGTTTACTCTGGTCGTCTGAATGTTGCATTAGGAATTTGAGTCTCTGATTCCTCAACTACTGAATGGAATAATAATGCTATTATAGGGAGAAGGGATTTTTCCATCCATTTCACTAATACATGCTTGTATGACCCCATCCTGGCTGCCTTCTAATCGAGCATAAGATAAAGTCTAACTCGATTATTTAGAACTCAGACAATATTTTGGCAGCAATTATTGGTGCTTGACGTCCTTCTGTCTTAAAAATCCCAAACTCCTCTTCTTTGCTCTTTTCTATTTTGAGGTTAGATCCAGGCAGAGTCTAGAAGCTTGGGGAAAGCCAAATATGGGAACCATGCTTCTAGTAGGTTCTCTGTAGCTGGTGGATCAGTGTACTTTAGGTTCATTTTGGAGTTTGTTCATCTCACTCTTCCGTGTGTGTGTGTGTGTGTGTGTGTGTGTGTGTCGGTCTCTCTGTCTCTGTCTGTGTCTCTCTCCCTCTCTCAGTCTAATGGGTAAGGCTCCCTGCTTACCACTGGAGAGAAGGATATGTAGAAGAATGTTCTACTTACACAGTGGTCACTTAATGTAAAGGGAAGATCTAAGTCAATACTGATGTTCAGAGGTGTTGTTTATTTCCTGGAGGATCTGTATACATTCTGATACCATCAGAAACTGGGTTATCTCATATTTAATTAGAATAAGTCAACAGTTTTCTTTCTGCTTCATGCAGACATATAGAGCAGACATTATAAAATGAACAAAATCAGAGTTGGTTGCAATTTAGAATGTTATCATCCATGGAAGGTCAAGTCTTAATTATCTCATCTATGATGTTTTGATTTCTTTCTGATTATGACTAGTGAATGGTGAAGCATTTAGATTGTTTTTGTTTTCTTCTAGTATCACTTTTCTATTTTGGCAGCCTGTGTTCCTTTTTCTATATAACTCCAATTGAACTTGATTTTTTAAATTTATTTATTTGAGTGAGAGAGTGAGTGAGAGAGCATGCACATGTGCACCATGGGGGAGGGGCGAGAGAGAGAGGGAGAGAAAGAATCCTAAGCAGGCTCTGGACTGCAGCGTACTGCTAGAGTCCAGCTTCAGCAGGTCCAGGGCTCCTTGAAGTATGAATGGTGTCAGCGAAAGAAAGATGGAGAGAGTCTCAAGTGTCTTTATGATCGCCAGACAGGCAACTCTGCACTGACCTGAGAGCCAGCTTTATTTATGGAAAAAATGTATGGGGCCGGCACAGAAGTGACATTTGCCTTAGACAATGATTTCTGATGGCACATTCTTCGGCATGTAAAAATTTCCCAGCACATAGATTGGTGGAAGACTCCTGCATAATCTTTATCAATAGTGATTGAGGTAGGTGACCAGATGCTTATCACATGGGGAAGGAAGGGATCTTCAGCATTCAAATACAAGGCAAAGTTTTTAGCATAGCAAAGGCAAAAGTTAGTTCTTTTGTGAGCAGGGGTTAATAGCCTGTTTTCTTGAGGGGAAGAAAAACAGATTTTTCAGGAAATGTAATATTTGCTCCCATAAACACACAGGAAAGGAATTCTTATTAGTTCCTTCACAAGGTGCAATCTGCATATTTTAGAATAAGGGGACAAGTCACTCCTGATACCAGTCAACAAGGTGCCTTGGGGGTTGGTGCTCAAGCAAGGATAATTGAGTGGGGGTAGATGTCGGTCACCATCTGACCGCAAAAGGCTTTGCAGACTCACCTTACCTCACAAGGAGTTTTCTCAACTTTAGTGAATTCAGAAATGGCTCCCAACAGCGTACAGCCCAATGCAGGGCTCGAGCTCATGAACCATGAGATCACGACCTGAGCTAAAATCAAGAATTGGATGTGTAACCGACTGAGAGACCCAGGCGTCCCTGAACTTGATTTTTAACTGTTAAAATGATGCTAAGACATGTCCAAAAAATTTTTAATTGCTAATATTTATTAAAATAGTTCCTTGTCACAACTTATATTCATATAAGTTTCAAATGTTTTAAAATGGTGAAGAGTTGAATGTTTATTCTAGTAACTTCTGTTTTTATTATCCTGCAGCTTGGAAGCATTTCCATACTGTATCTCTGCCTAGTCACATGGGTACCCCATAAAGTAACCCAAGGGTTAAGAATAACCCACTCAAGATATTCTTACTGACATTATGCCACTGATTTGAATGCAAACATTAAACACACAGGTGTTGGGCTGTCGACAGTTACACATTTTTGATTGATGACTACATTAAAATGTTATTGTATAAGAAATCTCCCCAGACAGGCAATCGCTTTGTGAGATAGATCTGGACTCACCGGTGAATACAAGTTTTTAAAAGGTGGCATGGCTGTTCATCGTTTACGTGCTAACATTGTCATTCCAACAATCTCTTCAAGGATTATTGGCTACTCCATAGTCTGTGGCTTGTACCCTGAAAAGTATATCAATGTCCAATTAAACTTCCTCCCACCTTAAAATACAGTAGCTGCATCCTTGAAAATTGCACATTGATTAGCTCATTTCCTCCTCCCTCTGGAACGTTCTGCCCTTGTGCTGTATCTGTAGACGATTCTCCTTGCTCGGAAGCATGGACTTCATTCTGTGTGTTTTCTAAAGCCAATGGAGGGACCAGTGCTCTGCAGCCAAATCGAATTGTTAGGTTTCATTTGCTCAGGAGCTGTGCACACCTGCTTCCTGCCAATAATATTCTCACCATATACAACTTGACTCTGAAAAGGAATAAACACTGATGTCCCACTTAATTCTTCACTGACTTGTCTCTGCCATTTTCTGAGTTCTCCATTTTTGATAACACCTACTTTCTTTTTTTTTAATTAATATTTATTTCTTTTTGAGAGAGAGGGACAGAGACAGAGTGTGAGTAGGGGAAGAGCAGAAAGAGAGGGAGACACAGATTCTGAAGCAGGCTCCCGGCTCTGAGCTGTCAGTACAGAGCTGGATACAGGGCTTGAACTCCTAAAACATGAGATCATGACCTGAGCCTGAGTTGGTCGCTTAACCCACTGAGCCATCAAGGCACACCAATGCCTCCTTTCAATCTAATTCTTCCCTATATTCCTTCTTTAATGATGGCCTCTTCCCAGAGTTTAGAAAGCCCACATAGTACGACTAATGTCTTAGCTTTTCCCGAGTTCTGCATTGCCAGAGAAAACTACCCTGATGTCCCTCTGACACATAATTCTTCGCAGGATAAAAGTCCAAATCATTTTTATTCAGATTTCCTATCTCTCACAAGCTCTGTAAGAGTCTCTGTTCCTTTCAACTGCACACATTTCATGCTTTGCCAACTTTCACATTCTGCGTGGTGCTCTCTATTTTAATGCTTCAAAACACTGACAATTTTTAGTGACTGTGTTTTCATGTTTTTATATTATCTTTAATCCCATAAATTCCAGCCTTACCTAGGCCCTGGCAACCCAAAATAGGATTCTTTTTGTTTTTTTCCAAATTAGGATTATTTCAACTATAGATACATAATACAATTATAGACTCCCTTGTATTGTGGTTTAAAAAAAAAAAGTCAAAAACCCCAACCCTTATAACACGGGCTTATTTCTTGCTCAAGGTGCAAGTCCGTGGTAGGTCAGCCATGGTTCTCCTTAATCTCCTTCATCCAGGGGCCCTCATTATCTTTATCTTTTCTCATTCATAAGGTTTTCTAAGATCCTTCACCCCATAAAAAAGTACATTCATACTTTGTCTCTCCCAAACACCTCCAAAAATTTCATCAACAATTCTTCTTCAACTGATATTTCCTGCCCATTTCTAATGACTTTACTCCTTCTAGTATTTTAGCAACTCTTTTATGTACAATCCTACTTGATGAGTTCATACCCCACTCTCAAGCTGTAATGTGTTGAAAAGCACTTGTGTGTCTGAGTGCATGCTATAGATGCTAAGATTAGAGAAATGAATATGGAAACTTAGTTTCTAGAGTGTAAGAAATTAGGAAGGACCTTTCAACAAACTACCTTGATGTGTGCTTGTGAAGCATTGATAGGAAAGGTTTTGATTTCCTGGAGAAAAGAATTTAATACAAGTAAGTTCCAGTAACGTATATTGACCAGAGTCAATGAGGCTGAAAAAGGTAAAAGAAAAAATGTACAGATGCTTTGAGATAAAATAGATTTTGTTGTAGGACATATTTATGAATTGGTCACTCTACTTGTTTGGAGTGTTCTAAGAGTCTTGATGTCTTTAATAGTTTGGTTGTTACATTGGATATTTGGATATTGACCATTGTATGTCCTCAAAGAGAATGTTGCTCTGTTTTATTCCTCTGATCAGTTATAGTCAGGTTTGTCCTTATGTTTTCCCATCAGAAAATCAGGTTTTCTTGACTTCTGTGATTAGATTAACACATTCTAAACATAGCTGCAGTTTTCTATTTACACATGTGACTATTTTATTATATTTTCTCATCCCAAAAATTATAAAAGCTATAAGCTTAAAAAACATATCAATAATTAACTGTCAGTCAAGAGCTGAGCATACAGTAGCTTCCTGATAAAGATTTTTGATTAAGTGAATCAGATCAAAGTATTTTTGAAGGTATTACTGTGTAGATATTAATCTTCCAAGGGGCACATAGTACAGCTAAATGATTCAGGCATATTTAACCTCCAGTTGAAATAACATTTCTAATAGTTGAAGAATTAAAATAAATGATTCTCTATTTAAGCTTTGCTGATTGTGTGCTAATTGTGAGATCCATTTTGATCCCACTATACATTATTAAAAGGCCTAGCACATATATTCATGTAGCTGTGCTATGAAAGCCAAGACATTTTAAATTGCAAACAATAGCAAATCTTACTTGAACCATAGAATGGAAGGTACTGACTCATGAAATCAAGAAATACAGGGATGAGGTTGACTCTTCTAAGGTTTGTACACGTAGGTGCAAACAACATACACTGTGATTGGAAATTTAATGTCTACCCATTTCTATTGTTATGTCCAGATTTCAGTATCGTCCCCAAAAACCAGAGACCACCAGGGAAACCAAGTCACACATGCAAAAGCAAAGGACTTTACTATGAGCTTAAGTTCACTGGGGGCTTAAGCTCAGGCTCACAGACTTCCACCAGCACAGTGGATCCGTGCTGAGAGACCCGAACAAAGGTGGGCAGGGCTTTTATGGGGCTTGGGAAGGGGGAGTTACAGGAGATTGTGACACAGGCACAGTGATCCAATCATTATCACCTAACATCATTGGCAGTAACTTTAACCACACACATTGTCCAGAGTGTTCCTTACTTCTTGCAGGACCCAATCACAATATTTAGAGTATTGACCAATTACAGAGTGGACCCAGGACCCAGGACCCTCACGTAAGATGTAACCTTAAGCAATAAGTGATTATCTATAGCTTCTATCTCTAGGCCTGCCCTTAGGAGTGTTAAGCACTTTAGCTGGCTGCTTCTGATTGGGTGTTACTAGGGTGGTCCCTGGTTGAGCAATCTATGCCCTTTTATTGTCTAATAATTCTGAGAAACCAACACTTAGGCCTCCAAGGTCAGAGGGGAAACTTGAAGCCTGTCAGGGAGTCAATTTGGTTCAGACCTGCATCCTTACAATATCTATTTACTTATCTATTTTCTATCTATCTATCTATCTATCTATCTATCTATCTATCTATCTATCTATCTATCTATCATCTATCTATCTATCTATCTATCATCTATCAACTGTCTAATCTCTATCATCTATCTATCATATATTTATCAATCATCTATCTATCTAATCCTTATCATCTATCTTTCTGTCATCTATCTATCCTCTCTTCTCTCTTTGCCCTTCCTCAACTGTTCTCTATTTTCTTCTCTTCCCTCTCTGTCCTCTCTCTTTAGACTTCCCTGTCTGAAGGCCTGGCTTTATTCTCAGTCAGGGTCCCAAAAGTGGCCCCACCTTACCTACTTCTCACTTAGCAATGCAAGATCAATAATGCATCTTTTTCTAAGTAGCAGTTGCAAAATCCCCTGGTAAAATTTTCTTTGACTCATGTTGTTGTGTCACATACCAACTTCTGATTCAATCGCTGAAGTGACCAGCTGGGATGTGGGACCATGGGAGTGAGAGCAGCCCTCTCTAAACTGTGATTCAGAACGGGAGGCAAGTGGTTTTCAAAGTGGTTGCTAAGGAAGCAAACTTAAGTGGGGGCCATAGACATATAAAGCTGATGAGAGGTGGGTTCCTTTCTGCTCTGAGTGGTTTCATTCCAGGATCTAACCACAGACTACTAGCCTTATTCATATGCTTAGTGGGAAAAATGCCTCGCAAAATGACCCCTTTGACTTCTGTAAAGTTTTTGTTTTAAAATATGTTTGTTTCTCTCTGCAACAGAACTGAGATTCTGCTATACCTTTTACTTCACATTCTCTGAATCCAAATGTCAGGATTTAGAGAGTAGTTTTCTATTAAGCATACAATAATTTATGGCGTTTACCCTTGCTTTTCTATAGTCATTGCCCTAAAGTGCTTGCATATCCTTTTCTTACCCAGAGTCAACATCAATATAAACTACAGCCTCTCATATTCAAATGCTGTATTAGTCTACCCCTTG
The DNA here is from genome assembly GCF_006229205.1 of Suricata suricatta. NCBI lineage: Eukaryota > Metazoa > Chordata > Mammalia > Carnivora > Herpestidae > Suricata > Suricata suricatta. Next base: position 4,984,266 of record NC_043713.1, read on the forward strand.
TTCTAAAAATAGAGCATCACTCTGAACAAATTGTAATATATTGATAACTATTGTATTTCATTAATCATTTATTTCCTTTTGTTAACTAACTTATAGTGATATTAAAAACTCAAACATAATAGGAACAGAAGTGCAGTGGAGGATATAAAGAAACACCTAGTCATCTTTATCTCCTAGGCACACGTGATTTAGCTGAAGGCAGAGTCAAATAGTACTGTCAGTAAACAATGCCTCATATCTAACTCAGCATGTGATCAGGGACAAGCAGATCATGCAATTTACAGGAATTTAGATCATCATAAAAGAGTGGTTACTGAGGTGTCCAAGTGAAGTGGAATCTTAAAAAATGGAATGTAGTTTAGATGTTAGTGGGAGGCAGGAGGAAAATTTCTACAATTTTCTCTGCCCTTTAGAAGTTAGTGGGAAGCAAGAGAAAAATGTTTAATTTAGCCTGTTTCTTATCAAAATGGAAAATTTCTTGCCACAGAGAATTTTATCTTGATGATAACACAAAATACTCAAGAGTCTGGTTGACTTTATGTTTTGCTTAGCTCATCCTATCATGTTGTTTTTACAAATCACTAAGCAGATCTGACTAAGGAGCAAGAACACATGAGCCATTAAATACACTATTCTATAATTTAGACTGATACAGAGTTAAGCCAACATAATATTTCAAAATGTATTCAAACATATGAACTATAGTCAGTTTTGTTTATGACTGTTAGCAAAGATGATTGAGGCGATAAGAATAATCATTAATAATGGCTAATACTGATAAGCATTATTTTTAGCCTTTTGTTTTTATTAATTCATTGACTTATTTATTTATTAAATTGCTATTATCTGGAAAGATTTAAAAACTGATAATAGTGTTTTCATGAGAGTATTGATTCTGATATGTTATTGCATCCTAGAGGTTTTTTAATTTATTTTTCTTAAATTTTTATTTTGAAAGATTATCTTTAATTTCCTAACTGACTTTGGGCAAATAGTGAATTGTTTATTTTTGGTTTTACTTTCATTTTGTTTCGTGTTATTTAAGTATTTTGCAAAACTAGTTGTATCACTTTTCAGTAAATTCTTTTTATTTTAATGTTTATTATGTTTGATAGAGAAAGACAGAGATCAAGCAAGGGAGGGACAGAGAGAGAGGGAGTCAGAATTGGAAGGGGGCTTCAGGCACTGAGTGGCCAGCACAGAGCCCCACATGGGGCTCAAACTCACAGACCTAGAGATCATGACTTGAGCTAAAGTTGGCCACTTAACCAACTGATCCACCCAAGTGCCCCAAGACATATCACATTTCAAAGAGAATTTCTTGGTGTTTCTAGAGTCAAGTGGGATTTTGCAAACTAACATGTCACATAAAAACTTACAGAAGCATAAGGAATTGCTTGTTTTTGTATAACTTTTTAAAAGATCTTACCTTATGATTTATCAAGTAAAATATAATTGTTTCACTGATCAATTTGCTGTTAACACTTTAATTTCCTAAGTTTTGAATTAAATAACTTGACTTTATAACAATTGAATACAAAAGAAACAAATAAAAAATCATATCAAATGATCTGTTAGGTTAGGGATACATATTTTTGTTCTGTATGGAGGAACTTAGTATCTTAACTGGCCTCCTGTTAATTACTCATACATCCCTCCTTGAAAATGATATAAAGAAATTATACAATATGTGTATTCAATAAAACAAATGTAATTTGTAAAAATGTGTATAAATGCCTCATTTTCTTAAAATGAAGATAAGAGATTGTAATCACCCTATTGGTCTTGTCATCTATTAGGTACAATTTTGTGCAGGTGACACAGCCTCTCGCTGACTAATGTTTATCACCGATGAGATGAGATTAGTAAAAACACCTATCATATTTTTTCATAAGATTAAGTGAAATTATATATCAGTACACTGAGGAAAATGCATGGTTCATACATACAGCCTATATGTTTAGATGTTGTTTTCATGATCTTTGTGGCACAATAACAATTATATTGTGGTTCATATACATAATAGGATATTGTTTGATAGGGATTATAATTGGACTGTGAATATGTTGCACAAAGTCTTGTATTTTCAGGTAATGAAAATAAGTCATAATTTTTTACATGATTTGGTTTTGTTTGATTTGTAAACTAATGACCCATCTGAAATCCTGACTTCCAGGATTTCTTTGGAAATTTACTATGGAGATATAAGCCTCATACTATTTAGGATGTTAGTACCAGTGAGATCACAGCTAAAATCGAAATAATGTCTTATTTTCCACTTACATGATTTGCTTTGTGTACATTTGTTATATTATAAAGTTTTTCTCCTATGGATACTTTTTAAAGATGTTTCTAATACACTGTCTCATAAATTTTATGCAACTTTGTCCATCAATGCCAAGGAATAAAATCTATAACTACATTACCTCTGGACACGATGTTACAGAATAGTCCTTGAAGAAGGCATATTCAAGGAGCATGACAACCAATTAAGATAAAATATGAGCAGAAGGGAAACCCTGTCATCAATGTCATGGCCCAGTTGGCCTCATAATACCCTGGAGTGCCCCCAATGCCATCTGCGGCGCAGACAGACCTGGAGAAGACGGCCAGTGTGATTCTTAGTGTCCCTGGAACAGGTATAAATGAACAAGTAAATATGTTCCATTTAGCTTTCCATCTTGCCAACAACACGGAAACCTGTTTCCGACGGCTTGACTAACCCTTAGACAGGGTTCTCCTTGCCTCCAGGCCCTGACCTCCCTTTTCTGAGAGCATTTACTTTAGAGAACTTGTAAATTCTTCCTCTGGGCCCTTGCAATGAAAATCTTTAAAAAATTTTCTAGGGCGCCTCAGGGCTCAGTTGGATGAGTGTCCAAATACGGCTCAGGTCATGATCTCACGGTCTGTGGGTTCGAGCCTGTGTAGAGCAATGTGCTGACAGCTCAGAGCCTGGAGCCTGCTTCAGGTTCTGTATCTCCCTGTCTCTCTGCCCCTCCTCTGCTCAAACTCTGTCTCTCAAAAGTAAATAAACGTTAAAAAAAATTTAAAACATCTTTGCCAGCTTTCAGAACCAGGGAATGTTTTTCTCAGACACCACGTGGGCTACCCTTTGAATGTCATCATCAAAAAGGAAGATGGCGTGCTCATCTTGGTCTGTGCGTAGGTGCCTAAGTTTGATGAACACCATGCTCCAACTTGTAAAACTACCTTCTGTGATGGACTCTGGGAGAGATTCCTTTTCCTTTGAGTAGAAAACACAGATGGCCTAAGATTCCCCTACCCTCGTTCTTAAAAACTACATGGCTTTTTTCTTTTTCTTTCTTTCTTTCTTTCTTTCTTTCTTTCTTTCTTTCTTTCTTTCTTTCTTTCTTTCTTTCTTTCTTTCTTCTTTCTTTCTTTCTTTCTTTCTTTCTTTCTTTCTTTCTTTCTTTCTTTCTTTCTTTCTTTCTTCTTTCCTCTCTCTCTCTCTCTCTCTCTCTCTCTCTCTTTTCCCAGGGAATTTCAGCCAGACTGAGTCTCCCATATTGCAATGGCCCCAAGTGAAGTCTTCCTTGTCTCTTTAAATTTGCTTGGTGCAACTTTTTGCTTTGATAACATCCTCTGCTTCTTTTCCTCTTTCTTCCTGTCTCTGTCACCATCTACACAGGTCATCTGTTACTTGTCCAGATGGAGTCTGCTTCTATTTTCTTATTAGTGTTTTCACATGGTCTTTTTAGAAATAAGAAAATAACAGGCTAGCTTTCTTTAGAGGCCTGCTAATTCTAAAAATGTACAGATATTTTTTAAACGTTCATTACTTACATCATTGGGGTTTTCATGTGGGTCTGCTCCATATGTGCAGTGCTGTGATATGAACTCAACACTTTCGTATCCAGAAAATTTTATCTTAAATTTTTAAGTCATATCTTAGAAATAATTTCCAACTTACAGAAACTACAATAGTACAAAATATATCTGAACATTTTTTACCCAAATTCATCAGCTGTTAGCATTTTGTCTTATTGTTTTATCATTTGTTCTCTTTATACATAGTTTTTCCCTCTGAGTTTGTCGTTTATCTTTTGACTCTTTATGATATTTTCTCCCAGCAATTGTTTTCATGTAAAATGTATCAATTTTTGTTTTTGTTTTATATCATGTTTAGGAATACTTTTTCCACTTTGACCTTTCTATGGAAGAACTTACCTCTTTTTCCTGTTAAAACTTGTGTCATGTTTCACATTTAAATTGTCAATAAATTTCAAGTTCATTTGTGCATTTTAGGTGAGGAATGGATCTTATTATATTTTTCCCCAAAATACCTATCTGGTTTTCTTAGGATCGTGGATGAGAGGTTCTTATTTCCCCCAGTATTTTGACAGATCACTTTCAGCATATACTTTATTTCTGTGTCTATTTGCATAATTTTTAATCTTCTCCATTGGTCTGGGGTCTGTACACCTGTGCCGAACTCTTTCTTAAAAGGACTTTGAAGTATATTTTAACATCTCCTGAGTAATCAGTTTTCAAGTGCTTCCTTTTCCATGCTTTCCTTGTTATTCTTATGTGTTTTTTTTTGCCATATGAATTTCAGTATCAACTTTTGTTGTTCAATCAAATTATTGGCATTTTTTCTGGAATCTTATTGAATGTATAAATCAACTTCTGAGATATGACTTCTTCTTGATCTTGAGACTTACCTTTTGCTTTATACTTGCTTAAAAATAGAGTAAAATACTAGGAGTTTTTTTAGTATGAGATCAGGATGACAAACAGAAACTTGTAGATTAGATCTCTAAGAACACATAATAGTCATTAATTACAAAAGGGTTAGTAATTATGGTCAACTCTCTAGGTTTTCTTAACCTTGAAAGAGAGTAAATAACTTCTACTGCTGTTTAACATGATTAAGAGGGAAAATTCTAATAAATTTGTTCCGATTTCAGTATGTCCCCACCTTGGTAAAGAAGCTTTGGTTGTGTGTTTGTTCTCACACACATGCACCTGTGTGTGTGTGTGTGTGTGTGTGTGTGTGTGTGTGTGTGTCTGTTGGTGCCAGATACTTCACCAAATGCTATGCATGGACAATAATGGTTGCATAAAAGTAGAAAAAGAAATTCATGGAGCACCTGGGTGGCTCAGTTGGTTGAGCATCCAACTTCCACTCAGGTCATTATTTCACAATATGTGTATTTGAGCCCTACATTGGGCTCAGTGCTAACAGGTTGGAGCCTGGAACCTGCCTCAGATTCTGTGCCTCCCCCTCTCCCTGCTCCTTGCCTGCTCACACTCTGTCTCTCATTCTCTCAGAAATAAATAAAACTTTTTAAGAAATGGAAAGGAAACTC